>NW_024713129.1:9604003-9644003 GCF_018991925.1 Homarus americanus
TCCATTCAGGGCAACTGATACCTCCTTTGTCACTTCCCTCCTCCTCAATCTATACTCTCCACACTCCTCCAGTAAACAACAGTAACGTAAGTGTTCCTTTTTTTCCTCTAAACTACTCTTCTATTTCTTCGCTTCCTCATCCTCTTCTTCCTACTGCTTTCCTCTTCCTCCCCCTCCCTCCTCCTAATCCTCCCTTTATCCTTCTCCTCCCTACTTCTCTATCCTCCTCCTCCTAGACCCAGTGACGTGTTTTCTTTTTCTTCTCTAATTCAGGAACAAACAGCAGAAGTACAGATAGGTGATAAACTGGTACAGTGCATACATTCTAAAACAAATGCAAAATACCAAATAAATTACACAGTATATTCATATACACATCACATATATATACAGTACACAAACCCCACTGTAAAGTCAATGTATTTGTATATCCTTAACACACACACACACACACTACACTATGTCCAATGTATATTTTTTCCAGCCTTCGGGCTGCAAATTTTCAATAAACCGTTAGTGTATTATCATTAATACACACACACACACACACACACACACACACACACACACCTCCTGCAGCCCCCCACCAACTCGCACAGTCCGCCACTACAACAAGAATTCAGCCCATAGAGCCCGCACACAGTAAATATAAGAACAGCACCATCCCAACTATTATTAAAATAATAAAACAACTCCTGATTTAAGTACTGTACAGCCCTGTAAATACTTATTCAATGCATATTATATCATTATGTCTAAATCAAATGCAAGTCTATTTTTCAATACAGCTGCAACTCTATTAATAAACCGTTTATTATTATTATTATTATTACACACACACACACACACACACAAATTAGTCAGGATAAAAATACACTCTCATGTATCCTCTTGTACCCTAGAGAGTACAGTTACAGGTACAGAAGTATAAAGCAAAGATTTCAAAGTTATAACAGAATACAAGCACAAGTTCGGAGTTAATATATTATATATATTATACTCATTGAGACTAATGATACAAGTACAGGTACAGCCAGAGATTTTTAGTGCTGTACAAATTCAAATGTACATACAGTTTAAGTATAAATAGAGAGACTCAAGTATATCATGGTGCACAAAAGACACTCAGGATAGATACTTTCCTCTCAAAGAAAGTAACATTGCGTATCATTTCCACTGTAAAAAGTAAGACACGTATCCTTTCCTCTCCAAAGTAAAGCTTTTGGATCCGCTTTCACTCTTAAAAATAAAAATCAGCACATTAAGACCAGTTTACAGCATGGGAGAGTAAAAAAATATATATATGTCCTCTCTGGAAGCTTTGTCTCTCGAGGGATAAAATGCGCTGTAAATTCACCCATAACAGAGAACTTAGGATTTCACAACGTGTGTATTTAGAAGGAATCCAGGACTTTCTTTTGTCTTTCAGGATATACTAAGGATGCCATAATTCTGGAAGTGTTGGGATATCCATAAAATTGTTGTTAAGAGACGCTTCCATTTTCTTGCCTACGAAAAAGGATTTGTCGTTTAGTAAAGTCCTCCCATTTCTTTCTCTCAAAGGCCATTACATGTACACAAAGATAGTAAATTTATAGCAGGGGTGCTTCTGGGTCGTTACGAATTACAGTTACTACTAATTCTGGCGTAAAAATCTGCAGTATATAATCTAACGCTATGTACTGAAGCCGGACTCAAGAACGATCTCTACGACTCCCCCGACCACCTAGATTCAAAACCGGGAGCTTGAGGAGTCTCTTGCTGGAATATCAACCAGGAGTTAATTCGTAGGATTAATTCTGCAGTGACAAATCCGAGGTATTTAATCTTGCTCTGATATACTGGCCGGATCAGGCTAATTCATGGGTAGCTGGCACGTGGATTCGAACCCGTGGGAAGGAGTTCATGTGATCATAAGACAAAGGTTGATTCACTTGTTTAAATAACTGGCTTTGAAGTGAGGGGGTTATGGGTATATTTATATCACATAAGTTTAAAGATAACCTTTGTGATACCATTTAACTAGTGGGGAATTACTGTACCTGTACACAGACTGTATTTCCGAATCTGAACCTGAAATGACGAATCGTGTAAGCAATACCACACACATATATGAGAATAAATTATACTGTTTACTGTATTTTATTTATATATTTTATTTAATTTATTTTTGTCATTTATTTTATTTTATTTATTTTATTTTATTTTTATTTATTTTAGTTTTATTTGATTTATTTTAGTTTTATTTGATTTATTTAGTTTTATTTGATTTAATTTTAGTTTTATTTGATTTATTTTAGTTTTTATTCATTTTATTTTATTATTTGTATTTTTATTTATTTTTTTATTAGTTTATTTCATGTTATTTATTTTATTATTGTTTTGTTTTTCCTATAGCGTCTACTATCCCTTAGCCTCGAAGTCTGACCATCTTCTCTCGGCAGGAGCGTTTCAGTAGGGAGAGGTCCGCCTCTAACTCAAGTGTCCTTTCAGGTAACAAAAATGTGCAGTCATGCCTGACCCTAATCAGCAGGGCTGGCCACCAGTGTGGAGATAACTCACTGTGCAAAGAAGCCCTGGAGAGGACGTGTAAGGGAAGAAGGGCGAGGAAGAAACTAAGGAGGAGGCGGAGAAACACGCACACACACACACACACACACACACACACACACACACACACACACACACACAGGAAGTCATGGAATGCTAGCGTGACTGCTTCTAAGATCACAATCAAAGATAAGTTATTAAGATTAAACCTTTTTTTTTAAATGTCATCACTCAGACACAAACTAATCCCTCCATTACCTGTCTCACCACCTTGATACAACCACCACCTCTAACGACCAACTCACACAGGTAAACAACACCACGTAACCCTTCTGTAATCATCAGTAATCAATAGGGTTTCATTTCAACAAGTAGTGTGGATGTGGGGGGGTATTATTTTTTTTTTCTCTAGTATGGTGTAGCTGCCGGGAGGTGGTGGCGTGTTGGCGAATTATTCATCATACTTCGAGGATTGAAATATTTTTGAGGGAGGGTACCAGAAACCGCAGAGGTAATTTGGGACTCAAACTGGCACCTTATGTCCACGAGCAGAATTTATTTTCGAGCAATTACGTCAGTCATATGCCAGACTCGTAGAATGTTTTTAACTCTTCTTCCTCTCCCTCCATCCTGTATACCACCATCCTCTCCCTCCCCTCCTCTCCCCACCATACTTACTCCCTCACCTACTGCACCATCCACTGCTTCCTCATCCTCCCCTCCCCTCCCTCTCTCCCCTATAACCTCCCTCACCTACCTGCACCATCCTGTCTTCCTCATCCCTCCCCCCCTCCCCTCCTCTCCCCACCCTGCCTCCCTCCACCCCTACCATCCACTGTCTTCCTCATCCCTCTCCCCTCCTCTCCCCACCCCTGCTCACCTACCACCATCCACTGCTCTTCCCTCATCCTCCTCTTCTCCCCTCCTCCTCCCTCCACCTGCTCCCCCAACTTCCTGCTCACCTCCACAGTCATGCTATACCTCTTTCTCCTCACTTTTTTACTCCCCTCCACCTCCCATTCCCCCCCACACATCCACCCCCTTCCCCTTTCTCCAACACCATCCATCCTCCCTTCCCTCCCCACCCTCCACCGTAAAAACTCCCCTCCCCACCCTCCCTCCTATCATCTTCCTGCCTTGTTTTCCTCCACCATCCCCCCCTCCTCTCCGCTCCTCCACCTGCATCCCCTCCTCACTCCTCGCTCCTCCCACCATCCCCCTCCTCCTCCCTCCACCGTCCCCCTCCTCAATCCTCCTTTCCCCTCCCACCATCCCCTCCCTCCCTCCCTTTCCCTCCACCATCCCCCCCTCCTCACTCCCTCGCTCCCTCCCACCACCGTCCCCCTCCTCTCGCTCCCTCCCCATCCCCTCCACTCCTCGCTCCCTCCCCCACCCCCCCCCCTCCTCCCTCCCTCCCCATCCCCTCACTCTCCTTTCCCTCCCACCCCCCCCCTCCCTCCTCCTCCCTCTACCGTCCCCCCTCCACTCCTCCCGCTCCCTCACCATCCCCCTCCACTCCTCTGCTCTCTCCACCCCCTCCTCCCTCGCTCCCTCCACCATCCCCCTCCCTCCCTCGCTCCCTCCACCATCCCCTCCTCCTCCCGCTCTCCCTCCCCCGTCCCCCCTCCTCCTCTCGCTCCTCCATCCCCTCCCACTCCTCTTTCCTCCACCCACCCCCCTCTACTCCTCCACTCCCTCCATTATATCTCCAAACGTAATCACCCCATATAGGACAGTTTGAAGGTATTATGTTTATTTACTTTTAAAAGATGAAACCAACTTATATTTCTGTTATAGAATTTTCCGTAAATAACGACATGAATCTTCTTTGATTACGTTAAATTGACCTCACATTAACTTATGTAATTAAAGGCTATCGTGTCCATTAACCTCTCCAGTTTGCGAGGGGCCTTATAAAATCGACCTTATTCTATCTGTAAATAAAAATTGACACCGTATATAGGTTTTTTCCAACACGTTAAGAACTCTCTAGGTTAGAAGTTATATCATCCTCAAAACTTATTTACCTAACAACAAGATATTCACACACTCAATATTATGTTAAAATATTACACGACCTGCATAAAGATTAATGAAAAAAGTTAATTTTCTTTGATCGTGAAGATTACTTCATCACAAGCTTATTTCACCCTGATGATTTAACACACTACCGCTACCTGGGATGCTAGCATTAGGTTAGAGTTAAGTTAATAAAATAATCAACGTGTAACCTCAGTAAATAGATTCAATAAATGACCCTAAATCACTAAAGTATGAATGAAAAACGAAATGGCCCATCACCTCTCCTTCGTAGTGTGAAATTGACGACAGAGTCAATGTGTACGTGAAGAGCACTGGTGGAAAGGTGTTGGTGCTATAAGAGCGCTCTCCATTACCGCCGTCATTACCTACCTACCCTGCTGGGGACGTCATGTATGGCTTATTCAGGTTCCTTCTACAGGTTTGAATATTTTGCGTTTTTAAGTTATATTTTCCATCCACAAGCTTACTAACAAGGAGTAAATTTCTGCATCAAGAGAATTAGTTAGTTAAATTTTTCCACCGAAAGTGAGTCTGCCGAGTGAGTTAAATTCTTAAATTCTAAAGTTTCGCCAATTAAAGTTAAACATTTTCAACAGGTTAAATTCTCAAGGTTACATTACTCACCAAACAATAGACGAAAGACCATAAAGTGACCCATATGACCCGCGACACCAAGTACTTGAGCGGCTCAAACATACCGAGAAGTGCTCCAGGAGCTTAACTGCAGTAGACGTCTTATCTGATCCCTGAAAAGAAGGTGGTGACGAACACATGGAAGTCTTTGGGGTTCGAGACACAGGGCATTGAATTGTTGTTGTTGGTGGAATATCGTGGCGATATTAACAGTAATGGTGGTGGAATGGATTGTAGTAGTAGTGATGGTGAGGTGGAGATGGTTGTAATAGTCTCGTGATTGTGGTGGTGGCGGTGATGGCTATAGTGAAGATCTTGATGGTGGTGGTGGTGGATATGATGGTAGTAGTCGTGATTGTGTGGTGGTGGTGATAGTTGTAGTAGTCTTGATGGTGGTGGTGGTGGATATATTGGTAGTAGTCGTGATGGTGAAAGTGGAGATGGTGGTGTAATGTTCTTGTGGTGATGGAGAACGCTACAAGGCGCTGCAGAGGACGGATGTAATGTACTGGAGCGTCAAGGTAGACCAAGAAGTTCTACATAACTGGCGTCCTGGTGATTGTGTAGCAAGTTAGTGGTCGTCCCCCAAGCACCCAGGACATCTTTTATGGCGTTAATAAAGATGATTATGGCGTCTCAAGAATGTGGTGAGGGTGACGGTGAGATTCTAAATGTTTGGTTATGGTGCTTATGAAGACTTTTGTGGCGCAAGGATGATAAAGTAATGGACTCAAGACGTTTCCGGACATCAGAACGTTTATTATGGCGTTAATAATGGTGTTTGTGGCGTCGAGATGATTATGTAGTCCGATGGAGTCTTTTCCGAGTATCAAGTAGTTTGTTATGGTGTTAATAATGAGTATTTATGTAGCTGTCATGGTGGCGTATAAGTGCCATCACATTTATTTAGAGGAGTCGAGTCTTTTCTAGGCATACAAGCGTTCATAGTGGCGCAAGCATAAGCGTTTGTGGAGCGATTGTGTAATGGGTTTAGTGAAATCGTAGAGGTGTAGTGGTTTGTTGTGGGGCAAATAGAGACGTTTGTGGATTGGTTATATGACGGAGTTAGTGGTGTCCCAACGTGTAGAAGTTGATTATGGCGCTAATAAAGAAGTTAGCGTATGATCAGATGGTCATTGGTCGTCGTTCTAACATCAAACTAATCATTATTGTGCAATGAAAAAAATGCGTCCTGTTGATATTGTGGTGTCCTGGGGTCGTACCTGGTCGTTACGGCTATTATGGCGTCGATAATGGTGCTTGTGAACATCAGAATTAAATAACTTAATTCCATAACCTTTTTTTTAATTCTCTTTTGCTTTTCCAACTTTTTGTTTCGTTTCCAACTTTTTCTTTCGAACTTTATCTTCTATATTCAACTCCCTGTTTCTTTTGTATAATTTTCTTCCAATCTTAATCTTATATTTCCTCCTCCTTCTCACTTTTCTTATCTCTTTCATTTCGTGTTCCTAATGTTCTCTTCCTTTTAAAACATTTTCCATCTCCTCTCACTCTTCTTTACTCCTCTCGTTTCATCTTTCTTATTCCTATCTTTATTTTCTAACATTATCTCTCTCGTTAATTTTTATCTTCCTCTTACTAATTTTTCGATCCTTGGTAATTTTCGTCGTAATGTTTCATATTTCGCGGCGCTTCTCTTACGTCGCTACAATGCCCTCCGTCTCAGTTAGCGCTCCCTGTCTGGGTTAACGCTCTCTGTCTCGGTTAGCGCTCTCTGCTACTAAATTTCACCCAGAGTTAATTCGATTACTCTGTGCTACATCCCCAGTCTTGTTTCCTATATACTGTTGCTTCTTCCAGTTCTTTCTTTTCTTCGAATTTAATTATTTTAACTTTTGCATGCGCTGGTCGCCCTCCACACACACGCAGACACACAGAAACACTCTCATACCGACACACACATACACAACCCAACCAAACACGCACACACACACACACACACACACACACACACACACACACACACACACACACACGCTAAACCCTCATTTAACCTACTCACACAACCCTAAATGAAGTCAGTTCACGTTAGAATCATCACGCCTCTCAACCGTCTCGAAACCTCCTCCTGCAGGTACCCGGCCGTCACCATCACATCATCCCTCCTGCAGGCACCCAGCCGTCACCATCACGTCATTCCTCCTGCAGGTACCCAGCCGTCACCATCACACCATCCTTCTGTAGGTACCCAGCCGTCACCATCACGTCGTCCTCCAGTAGGTACCCAGCCGTCACCATCCGTCATTCCTCCTGCAGGCACCCAGCCGTCACCATCACGTCGTCCCTCCTGCAGGTACCCAGCCGTCACCATCGTCATCTCAGTAGGTACCCAGCCGTCACCATCCGTCGTCCCTCCTGCAGGCACCCAGCCGTCACCATCACGTCGTCCCTCAGTAGGTACCCAGCCGTCACCATCACGTCATCCCTCAGTAGATACCCAGCCGTCACCATCACTTCATCCCTCCTGTAGGTACCCAGCCGTCACCATCCCGTCGTCCTCCTGCAGGTACCCAGCCGTCACCATCACGTCATCCCTCCTCCAGGTACCCAGCCGTCACCATCCGTCGTCCCTCCCGCGGGTAACCAGCCGTCACCATCACACCATCCCTCCAGTAGGTAACCAGCCGTCACCATCACACCATCCCTCCTGCAGGTACCAGCCGTCACCACCCCGTCGTCCCTCCTGCGTACAGCCGTCACCATCACACCATCCCTCCAGTAGGTAACCAGCCGTCACCATCACACCATCCCTCCTGCAGGTACCCAGCCATCGCCATCACGACGTCCCTCCTGCAGGTACCCAGCATCACCATCGACGTCCCTCCTGCAGGTACAGCCATCACCATGTCCCTCCTGCAGGTACAGCCATCACCATCACGACGTCCCTCCTGCACGTACCCAGCCATCACCATCGACGTCCCTCCTGCTGGTACCCAGCCATCACCATCACGACGTCCCACCTGCAGGTACCCAGACATCACCATCGACGTCCCTCCTGCAGTACCCAGCCATCACCATCACGACGTCCCTCCTGCAGGTACCCAGCCATCACCATCACGTCATCCCTCCTGACCTCCTCCTGCGGTGCCCGGCCATCACCATCACGACGTCCCTCCTGCAGGTACCCAGCCGTCACCATCACGACGTCCCTCCTGCAGGTACCCAGCCGTCACCATCACGACGTCCCTCCTGCAGGTACCCAGCCATCACCATCACGACGTCCCTCCTGCAGGTACCCAGCCATCACCATCACGACGTCCCTCCTGCAGGTACCCAGCCATCACCATCACGACATCCCTCCTGCAGGTACCCAGCCATCACCATCACGACGTCCCTCCTCCAGGTACCCAGTCGTCACCATCACGACGTCCCTCCTGCAGGTGCCCAGCCGTCACCACCCCGTCATCCCCCTGACCTTCTAGAGACAAACCTGGTGGCACTTGGCGTTACAAGGGACTTGCCACTCTCTGTCATAAACAGTATAATAAGTCAGTACTGGGACTCCTCCCTCTATACACTCATTCTTACTAACATTTAATGCCCCCTCGGACACTCGTGTTCTTAATACATAAGTGAAAGAAAACAGCCGTTAACTCCGCTGCTTCCCTGTTGGTCGCTGTAATGCTTCGCCTTGCACAAAATGTGAGGGGGTGTCCAAAAAACTAGCCCCTCCGCCTGTGTGGGGACAAAATTTATCTGAAATGTGTAGTCTGCCGCCAGTGTCTGTAGAGGTACGAGTGGTCATGTCAAGTCCTGCTCGCCCGCTGTACTGTATGGCAGTGTACAGTACCGGCACGTATGTTTAACTTATGTTGTGTAAATAAAGTCACAACTAACTGAGAGAAAGCAGTTTTATTATATTTTCTCTGTGAATTTTATCTTCATCTTCATAATGCCTAACTTCTAAAACTTCATATTGCTTCTGCTACTAAGATGTAGTAAAGTGTCATAAGATATATAACAGTGTTGTTGGGGAGTTAATATAGTATTAACAAAGTGTTTTAAGATGTTATTAAGATGTTACTATGATGTTATAAGATATGGCAAAGATGTGACTAAAGTGTTACTTAAAAATTACGAAGGTGTTATGGTGTTATGGTGTTACTAAGGTATAAAGAAAAAGGGGAGAAAAGAGGATGATGGATGGACATAGGGAGTAGGAGGAAGACACAAGGAATATGCAGGAAGGAAGGGAGGGAGAGAGAGGGGGAGGGAGGACTGCTTAATGTAGCGGAATGTGCTGACGCCCTGTGCCTGGAAGTGAGCCATGAGCGCTAGATACACTTCCCCACTTTCCCCTTGTTCCTCCCCCCTCCCCCAGGACCACTGTTACCTTACCCCTTAATAATGGATGATAGGGGGATGTTGAGGGGACACAAATAAAGATACAGAAACACACACACACACATATATATATATATATATATATATATCAAGATGAAAGAGAGAAACATAAGTAATAAAACAAGAGAGAAGGATAACTGAGGGTAGGAGGGGAGAGGAGCCGACTTGCGTATAGTGTATTAAGTGATTGCGTAGGTGAGAAGATTTAAGTGAAGGGGAAGTGAAGAGAAAATGAGTGATTTACATGTTAATTTTAGATGGTAATGTTGGTGAGTGGGGCGTGAGAGTTATATATACGCCGATAAATACGCGCGTATATGGCCGCTACTTACGACGGAGTGTCCAGCTGGGAATATGTGTGCAGTTGTATACAGTATGTATCTCATGTGTTGTGTTGATACATAGTATTGTGTTGTGTTCTATTGGTATGAATCTGGTGGAATGTATTGTAGAGAAGAAATCTCTCTCTCTCTCATGTATATATATATATATATATATATATATATATATATATATATATATATATATATATATATATATATATATATATATATAGCAGCCAGCAGCAGACCAAAATAAACATGACTGAAGGGGGGGGAACAAGGGAAGGTAGTTAGTAGTGGTGGTTCACAGCCACACCATTAGTGGCGCTTAATGACTTGTTAAGGAGCTAACTCAATGACTAATTCTAGCTAACACTAATACCACTCAAGACCACGTATACTGTTGGTATTTTGGGAGGGGCATAGCTGAGGGGAGAGGGGAGGCATAGCTGAGGGGAGAGAGGTGAAGGCATAGCTGAGGGGAGAGGGGAGTATAGCTGAGGGGAGGGGGAGGCATAGCTGAGGGGAGAGAGGGAGGCATAGCTGAGGAGAGAGAGGAAGGCATAGCTGAGGGGAGAGGAAGGCATAGCTGAGGGGAGAGGGGAGGCATAGCTGAGGGGAGAGGGGGAGGCATAGCTGAGGGGAGAGGGGAGGCATAGCTGAGGGGAGAGGGAGACATTTGGGAGGGGGGCATAGGTGGGGGAGAGAGGGGAGGACAGAGCTGGAAACACCTCTCTATCTATCTATCTATCTATCTATCTATTTTCTATCTATCTATCTTCTAATCCGCCTCTCTACCTATCCACAAATATATCCAGCCATCAAATAATCCATATATTTATCCATACTTAATTCTATTTATCCGTCCATCCATCAAACACTCTACCTAGTCATCTACCAATATATCTATCTATCCATCTCAATATCTATCAATCCATATACGCATCCACCATTCTATATAGCCATCTATCTACCCATCCATCTCTGTAATGATAAGTGTGTACCTGTAATGATAAGTGTGTACCTGTAATGATAAGTGTGTACCTGTAATGATAAGTGTGTACCTGTAATGATAAGTGTGTACCTGCAATGATAAGTGTGTACCTGTAATGATAAGTGTGTACCTGTAATGATAAGTGTGTACCTGTAATGATAAGTGTGTACCTGTAATGATAAGTGTGTACCTGTAATGATAAGTGTGTACCTGTAATGATAAGGGTATACCTGTAATGATAAGTGTGTACCTGTAATGATAAGTGTGTACCTGTAATGATGAGTGTGTACCTGTAATGATAAGTGTATACCTGTAATGATAAGTGTGTACCTGTACGTTATGTGTCTGTAATGATAAGTGTGTACCTGTAATGATAAGTGTGTACCTGTAATGATAAGTGTGTACCTGTAATGATAAGTGTGTACCTGTAATGATAAGTGTGTACCTGCAATGATAAGTGTGTACCTGTAATGATAAGTGTGTACCTGTAATGATAAGTGTGTACCTGTAATGATAAGTGTGTACCTGTAATGATAAGTGTGTACCTGTAATGATAAGTGTGTACCTGTAATGATAAGGGTATACCTGTAATGATAAGTGTGTACCTGTAATGATAAGTGTGTACCTGTAATGATGAGTGTGTACCTGTAATGATAAGTGTATACCTGTAATGATAAGTGTGTGCTATTAATGCAGTGTGTACCTGTAATGTTAAGTGTGTACCTGTATGATAAAGTGTGTACCTGTAATGATAAGTGTGTACCTGTAATGATAGAGGTGTGTACCTGTAATGATAAGTGTGTACCTGTAATGATAAGTGTGTACCTGTAATGATAAGTGTATACCTGTAATGATAAGTGTGTACCTGTAATGATAAGTGTGTACCTGTAATGATAAGTGTGTACCTGTAATGATAAGTGTATACCTGTAATGATAAGTGTGTACCTGTAATGATAAGTGTGTACCTGTAATGATAAGTGTATACCTGTAATGATAAGTGTATACCTGTAATGATAAGTGTGTACCTGTAATGATAAGTGTGTACCTGTAATGATAAGTGTGTACCTGTAATGATAAGTGTGTACCTGTAATGATAAGTGTGTACCTGTAATGATAAGGGTATACCTGTAATCATAAGTGTGTACCTGTAATGATAAGGGTATACCTGTAATGATAAGTGTGTACCTGTAATGATAAGGGTATACCTGTAATGATAAGTGTGTACCTGTAATGATAAGGGTATACCTGTAATGATAAGTGTGTACCTGTAATGATAAGTGTGTACCTGTAATGATAAGTGTGTACCTGTAATGATAAGGGTATACCTGTAATGATAAGTGTGTACCTGTAATGATAAGGGTATACCTGTAATGATAAGTGTGGCTGCAATGATAAGTGTGTACCTGTAATGATAAGTGTGTACCTGTAATGATAAGTGTGTACCTGTAATGATAAGGGTATACCTGTAATGATAAGTGTGTACCTGTAATGATAAGTGTGTACCTGTAATGATAAGGGTATACCTGTCATGACAAGTACATGTAATAAAACAACCACACCTGCAATAAATGAGTCCATATCCGCAATAAACGAGTCCATATCCACAATAAACGAGTCCATATCCACAATAAACGAGTCCATATCCACAATAAACGAGTCCATGTTCGCAATAAACGACTCCATATCCTCAATAAACGAGTCTGTATCTGCAATAAACGAGTCCGTATCCGCAATAAACGAGTCCGTACGAGTGAGAGAGGCGAGTTAATACCGGACACCTCGAGAGAGTGACGGTATCATCTCCCACACTAGTTTTAGGTTCGTCCACACCAACAATGGGACACTGTTGTCGAAGTTGTTGGGGGGAAACAATGGATTGGTTGACACAATCAACTCTGGGGTGATTAGCGGCACCAGGGCTGTTGACAACCGTTGTGTCGTGTGTGTGTGTGTGTGTGTGTGTGTGTGTGTGTGTGTGAAGCCTCGTGTGGGCGTCTACAATGGCTAGTGACAGTGTATGTGCTTGAATATGTATATACACACAAGTTACACCCATTACAAACACACACACGCAAACGCACGCACAGAAAATACAAATACATACATACTGAACTATACACGCTAAGTACATAATATAATCATCCAAAATACAGAGAGAGAGAGAGAGAGAGAGAGAGAGAGAGAGACTAAAACCCTGACACCTCGATTCTCATGAAACAAACAAATAAACAAACAAAATACTAACACTAAGGACAGGTCACCATGGTCAAGAATCAGAGACCAAAAACATACACATAAATCTTTTGTCTTTTATACTGAGTCGTGTTTCATTTTGTATAGCGGAAATACACAAGAGAATACAGCGACGAAAAATACTTGTAAGTACGGATAAATGTTTAAAAAAAAGAAGAAGAAATAATAAAATTGAAACTATTATAATAGGATAAAGAAGTTAGCGGTAGTGTTTATAGTTAATAGATTGACGCTAGTATTGAGTCTTGCTATTTTCTCTCGTAACTCAAATTCTGAAAAGTTTCTGAGTTATTTTTTTTCATTCACCTCAGTAACACCTCACTATTTCACACAGTAACACCTCAGTTCCTTACACAGTAACACTTCAGTACCTCACACAGTAACCCTCCCTCACTACCTCCACACACCTCCTACTTCACTACCTCACACCTCACTGCCTCAGTACCTCCTCACACACCTCCTACCTCACACCTCACTACCTCACACCTCCCAGTACCTCACACCTCACTACCTCACCTCACTACCTCACACCTCAGCCCTCACACCTCAGTACCTCAGTACCCTCACACCTCACTACCTCACACCTCAGTACCTCACACCTCAGTACCTCACACCTCACTACCTCACACCTCACTACCTCACACCTCAGTACCTCACACCTCACTACCTCACACCTCAGTACCTAACTACCTCACACACCCCTAGGGAATGAAAGCATGAAAGCTGTCCGAGGGTTCGTGAGTTTTGTTGTTGCTGAAAGACGAAAAATACAAAACAACATAATACTCGTCACAATAAACAACAGCAACACTACAAAACAAAACAAAACAAAAACACAAAAACAAACACAGTGACTTTGTTTATTTACTTGTATTTTTTTTATGATTACAACACCGTGTATGTTGCACTTCAAACTCAAACACACACACACACACACACACACACACACACACACACACACAATCATATATATAGAGAGAAATTTTAGTACCCAACACAACTATAAAAAATATAAAGCAAGAATTCCCCTGGTATTTTGAGTTGAGAAAAATACAGCTTTTTTTTTCTTTCTATTTGCAACACCGACGCAACAGCTGCAACTTGGGCTGTAAGAAGAGTAAGAGTCCAAAATTTTCAAGAGTTGCATTTTCCTGTCATTTGAGTTGAGGAAAGTTGTTGTATGTTTCTGAATTCTATTATTTATCATCACAATATAAGCGGAGGCAATCTTTAAAGGGAGAATAGGGGGAGAAAGTGTGAGGGGTGAAGTGAAAGAAGGGGGGAGAATAAGGGAGACGGGGGGGTAAGGTGGAGGAGAAGGTGTGAGGGAGAAAGGAAGGGAGAATATTGTAAGGGAGAATAGAAGGAAGGAAGAAGAAAGGGAGGATAGGGAGATCAAAAACATAAAAAGGGATAAGGTATGGTAGGGAGTGAAGGAAGGAAGAGCAGATAAAGGGAGATAATTGTCAAGGAGGAGGGAGGAGAAGAAAATATGATGGAGATGTAAAGGCAAGAAGAAGGAGAGAAGAAAGTATGATGAAGAATAGAGAGAAAAGCGAAAGAGGAATAACGAGGCAAATAAGAACAAAGAGATAAAAGCAAGAAAGGGGAAGAAGAGCCACAGTGATACACAAAGGGAGAAGGTCAAGAGCGAATAAGAAAAGGGAGAAGAGAGAAAAAGACAAGGGAGAAAGACGTTATTAAAGGAAGATGAAGAAGAGGGTGAACATGTGGAAAGAGAGATAGAGAGAGATTACTGCTGAAGTAGTGGGATAGGGAGGGAAAGATAAATGGAGTGAGAGAACGAGAGAGGAGGAGAACAGGAGAGAGGTAATGGGAGCGAGAGTGGGAGAGGGAGAGAGGTAAAAGATGTGTGTGTGTGTGTGTGTGTGTGTGTGTGTGTGTGTGTTGCTTACGTCAAAACTCGGACCCATACAGAATTTAATGAATTTCTAAGTACTTTGGTATATTGATGTAACCCAACAATATCTCAGATGAATTCGATAATAATTGATAGAATGACAGACAAATAGACAGGCTGATATATAAACAGGCATATAGACAGATAAAGACAGACAGAGAGCCAAATTTTATCCATATATATAAATAGAATATTATTTCTCGTGTGTTCAATTTATTATTCATATTTTGACCTTCTGCTATATTCTCTCATTCTCTCGGTATCTTCACTCGATAGATATATAGATAGATAGATAGATAGATAGATAGATATAGATAGATTCACCTCCCTTCACTCCAGTCCTCGCTACTTACATGTTCACCTTGTTTTACCTGTCACTCACTTTATCATCTACGTCTTTACACCCTATCTTGTCTCTCTCTCTCTCTCTCTCTCTCTCTCTCTCCACCTCTCTCTCCTCTCTCTCTCTCCACACGTTTTATTTCTGTCTTTCTATATTTCAACATTATTATATTTCCTTTTAATCCATCTATCTATCTATCTATTTCCTACACACACACACACACACACACACACACACACACACACACACACACACACACACACACACCGCCGAGGACAGATGACTGGGCCTTAACAGGTAGCAATAATTCAGGTTTGCGTTAGCAGAGATAGTATCAGGGTTGTGTTGGAGTCGACCCTCCTCACTGTGGATGAGTTTTTAAGTTAGTCTGCATGATGCAACGAAACCTGACTTTACATGCAACACTACGGCCTCTTGACCCGGGTTTGGACAGGTTTATTTCATGTCTCTACTGTAATTGCTTCTGTGTCTGTCTGTCTGTCTGTCTGTCTGTCTGTCATTCGCTTAACTTTCATATTTACAATCGCTATTTTTTCTTCTTTTTAAATTCCTTATTGTGTCTGGACTCTCTCTCTCTCTCTCTCTCTCTCTCCTTTACATCGACTTATATCCACCTTATTTCATCCCTACTTTCTTTCCCTTTCTCTTTTATTACCCTCTCTTCCTTTTATGTCCCTTTGTACTTCCTTCTCTCTCTCCTCCCTCAAATTCAACTACCCATGGATTTCCCAATTCACCCAAACCACAGCAGCTTTGACTGAAGACAAGAGAGACAGAGACAACATTCTTAAGTTTTACAATACCTTAACTAAAGATCGTCAAAAAATTATTTTTACACACACACACACACACACACACACACACACACACACACACACATACACACACACACACACACACACACACACACACACACACAGGTGGGGGGGGGCGTTGTTTACAGTATGGTTTTTACCAGGTCGTGGACGAGCGGGTCGGGAGTCTTTTGTGTTTTTCCTTCACTCTTCAAATGTTTTCTCCGGAAACACCACAAAAAGAAGCTCCATAACGTTCACCCTCTTTCTTCCCCTCTTACTCTTCCTCCTCCTCTTAATCCCCCCTCCTTCTCTTTACTCCTACTTCTCTTATTCCTAATTCTCTTCTTTGCCTTCTCTCCTTATTCTTACTTCTTATCTTACTTTACCTCCTCCTCTTCTTACTCTTCTTCCTTCTCAACTTACTCCTCACCTCCTCTTATTCTACCCCCTCCTCTTCCTCCTCTTACTTCACATTCTCTTTTTCCTCTTGCTCTACCTCCTGCCCTTACTCTTCTTCGTGTTCCTTTTCCTTTTACTCATCACTTCTCACTGCGTGGCAGTGAGAAGTGATACCACCCTCAGTGTCAAGACCTGACTGAATTACTCGGAATAGGCAAACTGTACTTCAAGCTTTGTCAATAAATTTGTTAAACTAAAAAACTACCACCACTACCAACCCCCCTTACCACCAAGCTACCACCACTACCACTATCACCAGCAGGAACCTCCCCAGCCTACAACCCTTTCTCCTCTTTATCTCTCCCCGGGGAGGTAAGAAAGGAACACTCCATCTGTTCTCTCTCTCCCTAGACGGAGGGTAACACACCTTCCCTACTCTGCCTGTCTCAGAGGAAAAACAATACCTTCTATTCTCTATCCTTCTATATGAGGGAAGGATAGGAGAGATCCCTTCCATCTAAGTAGGGAGAAGGTCATTTTGTCTGTCCCTCAGGTGAAACAGAATCCCCTTTCCCGTCTTTCTCTGTCTCTTTTTGATAATGGTAAAATACCGTCTATCTCCTGTTTCGACCTCAATCACTTTGTCATTATCTCACAAGGGAGACAGAAAGCCTCTCTCTCTCTCTCTCTCTCTCTCTCTCTCTCTCTCTCTCTCTCTCTCTCTCTAAATAGAACACCCTGAGAGACCAAACCAACAATTAATCATCTCTTATTTCTCTTTTAATCTCCACTGCTCCTCTCCGTCCACATTTGATCTATTTACCGACATCCGCCCACTTTCGTCCCTCCTGGTGCCCGTCACAGTTCAGGAGCGTGGGGTCAGGTGTCGTACTCAGAGGCGCGGGGTCTGGTGTCGTCCTCAGGTTAAATAATAATCTCAGTAAATACTATAACCCATTTTTGTGAGTGGGGGGACGCGGCTCACTCACGTTAGAAGAGTTACAGAAGTGGGAGGAGTAATGGAAGTACTATTTTTAACCCTTTGACGACGATGTTTTTTTTTAACCCCTGGCCTAAGGATTATACCTTAACTCAAGTTCCATCGTCATCAAAAGGGCTATAGCTTTAACCATCACCCTCAAAATGGTTATATCTTGAGCCATTGTCCTCAAAGTGGGCTATAGCTTGAGTCATCGTCTTCAAAAGGGCTATAGCTTTAATCATCGTCCTCTAAAGGGCTATAGCTTTAACCATCGCCCACACCTGTAACCCTGACTTGTGCACAGGTGACCTCCAGGTAACATCTCCGCCTCCACCACCAACACTCCACCTGCCTTATCAAGACCTTCCTTCTCAAACACTTGTCGTAGGCCCGGGCTATTTATATTATCTGAAGTGCTTCACTTGTCTACCGCCACTACCACCACTATCGTCACAACCACCACCACTACTACCACTAGTACCACCACATCACTGCCCTACCACCGTGCATCACCGCCACCACCATTCACCACGACATCCATGCACCAGAATTCTTGAAAGGTCTACACGTTAACATTAATACCACAACACATCTAACTTGTTCACTACAGCTACAACACACACATCAAGAATGGTAACAAAATTGCACAAAGACTACTGTACCGAGTGAGGCTACTATAGCCAGGTGAGACTACTGTAGCCCAGTGAGACACTACTGTAGCCAGGTGAGACAATACTGTAGCCAGGTGAGACTACTGTAACCAGGTGAGTCCTCAGGTAGGGGTAGAGCGTTATAAGGACAAGCCTCTGAGAGCCTCGACCACCGCCAGTATTCAGGTCTTTGTGTTCAAGTGGTGGACATGCATATTCCACGGCACGGATGGGTATGGGTAGATGTTGAGAGAGAGAGAGAGAGAGAGAGAGAGAGCCCATATCTCAATATCACAACACAATTACTTTTCCTCCAGACCAAATAAAACACAAAACATCATATAAATCAAAATACTAACAAGACTAGTACACCCCGCTACACCCACCTCAGTTTGGAGACGACTGAAAAACACTTATTAATTTCAGGGCGAACTGAAATAACCCAACATCTTACCCTATCTGGAACACACACCAAAAAAAAAAAAATTAATTCAACATAAATTACACTATGTCCTTGCTTCTACAGCCCAAATGGAAAAAATCCCAGAATAACAAAATATTCACGCCGAACAAACTGGTCCGCCCAAATTACGTTCATAATGAAAACACAGGAATATAAAAATTAGTTGGTAGTTTTGTATTTTTTTGCACATAATTTTTTTTTTGGAGGGGAAGTCACTGGGATGTGTGTTTCTTGGAGATTTTCTGTGTATGATAATGACTGTGTGTGTGGTGTGTGTGTGTGTGCGTGTGCGTGTGCGTGTGCGTGTGTGTATGTGTGTGTGTGTGTGTGTGGAATTCACTTTCGCTTTTCTCTCTCTTTTTTCTTTCTCTCTCTCTGTCCTTTGCTGTCAGTATTCCCCCCATCCCTTCCCTCTCTATCTCTGTTATCACCCTCTCCCCTCCTCCCTTTTCATCCCCTTTGTTGTCATTTCCCCTCTCCATCATCGTCGTTCGCCTCTCCCCTTATTTGACAGTTTACGGTCACCTCCCCTCCTCTATTCCTCTCTACTCCCCACCCAACCTCTACCCTCCCCTTTCCTCCCCACCCAATCTCTACCCCCTCTCCTCCCCATAACCTCAAACCTGCTCCATTCTCCGCCTCCCCAGCTTCTGCCTCTCTCTCCCACCTCCTCCCCTCTCCCCATCTACCTTCCCGAGTCACCCTCTGTTCTCCCCAACTTATTCCTCCCTTTTCTTCCCTTATAGTCACCCCTAACCTCCTCTATTTTTCCTCCCCAACCCCTACCCTCCCTATCCCTTTTCTTCTCATCCACTCCCCAACCCTCCCCACTTCTCCCCGCCCCACACACCATATACCACACCCCCGGCCACTACCGCCTCAGTAGCCGCTCAAGTGTTTACGAGGCACTCAAGCGCTTCTTTTATCTACAAGTAATTACTTCACCACCCCACTCAAGCGGCGGTGAAGACGACAGCGGTCTCTCTCTCTCTCTCTCTCTCTCTCTCTCTCTCTCTCTCTCTCTCTCCTTCCTTCTTTTTTCCCTCTCCTCCCCAGATCATCAAGGCCTTACAGCTCTCAGTTACACAAGAGAAACTGGTTTGTTTTGCTTCCTCTCCTCACAATAAGAACATAAAACCAGATATGAAACGAGAAATTTAACTACACCGTAACTCAGTCAAACATGGAAGAGGAGAGAGGAAAAAACACCACGACGATATTTTACACGGAATTCAGTAAAGAGTTTTCAATGGTTTGTGGCTGTGATTTGGGTCTGATGTCTCAAGAGGAATTTGAGCATCTGAAGATTCCCCCCCCCCTCCTCCCCTTGCAGTTTATTTTAAATTAAGATTAACCACCCTGATGCTAATCTAACCTAATATAACGCTAACCTAATCTATCATAACCTAATGTTAATAAAACCTCACCTAACCTAACGCTAACCTGACGTTAACTTGACCTAACTTAACATAAGCTAACGTTAACCTAATTTGACTGAAACTAACCTAATTTAACATAACATAACCCTAACATAACATATCGCTAGCCTAACCTAACCTAACCAATCGCTAACCTACCCTAACCCCGCAGGAAACGATACGATATTTAATCAACGGGTGAAATAAGTAGGGGTAGAAAGCAAGAGTCTTCAGGTAACCCGGAGATTCGAGGTTTAATTTTCATCTTTAAACTGGAGGAGACGTGAGAATGTATCTAACTGGTTTAAGGGTAAAGATCAGTATGTTAATTTATATATCTTTAACTGGAGATGTTAGATCGCAGTTAAAGATTCAAATTTTATCTTTGCCACTAACTAGAAATGTAAAAACATCTCCAGATAGTTTAAGTTAAAAGTCCGTATGTGAACTTTTCCCACAAGTTAACTTTTCCTCCTCAGTTGATAACCGAAGACATACTGTATTTAACTGTATTAACTGTGGGTTCTCAAATAATCTTATCACACTTAAATTTTCCTTTTAACTGGAGATATGAGAGAGGATCTAACTGTTTGACGTTATACAGTCGTGAGTGAAGTTTCCTTTTTAACTGACTGGGGTCCACTCGGACTGGGCCCCAAATCTACTGATCAGGAGAGGCTGGGGCCTTTAAGGACGAAGGCTCGTTTGATCTGTTACAGTAAAATAACACAGAAATGCTCTCTCTCTCTCTCTCTCTCTCTCTCTCCTAACTCTGACATTTCAAGATGTTAGTAAATCATACCCACTGACCTGTTAACATTTGTGGTGCCAAGATATACTGCGTTCACTCCCCCGTGCACTTTCCTCCCTCCCCGTGCACTTTCCTTCCTCCCTGTGCACTTTCCTCCCTCCCTGTGCACTTCCCTTCCTCCCCGTGCACTTTCCTCCCTCCCTGTGTACTTTCCCCGTGCACTTTCCTCCCTCCCGTGCCCCTCCCCCACCGTGCACCGCCCTCACCGTGCACTTCCTCCCTCCCATTTTGCTTCCCTCCCACCGTGCCCCCCACCGTGCACTTTCCTCTCACCGTGCACCCCCCCCACCATTTTCCCTCCCTCCCCTGATGCACTTCCTCCCTCCCCGTGCACTTCCTCCCACCGTGCCTTTCCTCCTCACCGTGCCTTCCCCACCGTGCACTTCCCTCCTCCCGTGCCTCCTCCCGTGCCTTCCCTCCTCCCATTGCCTTCCCTCCCCACAAGTGCTTTCCTCCCTCACCGTGCCTTCCCTCCCTCCCCGTGCACTTCCCTCCCACACCGTGCTTCCCCCCCACCGTGCACTTCCCTCCCTCACCGTGCACTTCCCTCCCTCCCCGTGCACTTCCCTCCCTCACCGTGCACTTCCCTCCCTCACCGTGCACTTCCCTCCCTCCCCGTGCACTTCCCTCCCTCACCGTGCACTTCCCTCCCTCACCGTGCACTTCCCTCCCTCCACATAATGGTTATCGAGATTTACATTAGTATCAGACCATCATCCTCCGCTTCCTTATGTATTATTCTATCGAGCACGATCCCACCACATCAGCTTTCTCCCGCTGTCAGGTTTCAATTTTCAATCGCCAGTTTGTTAATGCATTATTATTATTATTTCTTCTTCTTCTTCTCCTTTTCTTTTTTATTCTTCTTCTTAATAATAATAATAATAATAATAATAATAATAATAATAATAATAAAAATAATAATAATAAAAAGAAGAGAATGAGGCGAAGAAGAGGAGAAAAAGATGAAGGAAAAGAAGACCAACGTCAATTAGAAATATAAATAACAATAATAATAATAATGACATTGATAATTTACAATAATAATAATAATAATAATAATAATAATAATAGACAAGACCCGAACTCCCCTTTTCACATAATCATATTTCATCTAATGGGAACCAAATTCCTATTCCAACTACCAATTCCAAACCAGTTATTCCCATCTCCTCCTTACCTCCCCTTTTATCAATCACAGCCATCATCATTTCGCGTTATATAAAGGCCATCATTTTATTGCCTCTCTTCCATTTTCATTCACTATTTCTCTTCCCTTTTCTATTTTAACCAATATTTTTTCACTTCAATTTTTATCAAGAAATTCTCTATTACGTCCTTTACTTTTATTATCTTCTATTCCTCTTTATTTTTTCAATTTATTGCCTCTTCAAATTTTTTATTCACTCCTCCGTCTATTCCTACTGTTATTAATTTTCTTTATCCCTTCCTTTTAATTCCCTAGTTTATTAATTATTCTATTTTTCGTGTATTTTTGGGATTATTCACTTTTATAGTTATTATTATTCGTTTTCTCAATTATTCCATTACATTCTCATTATCTTTATTCTTCTAATATCATCATGTTTGTCATATTTTCCTTTTGCTATTATTTTTTTATAAATTCTTCTTGTTTTATCATTCTTCCATCATCATCTAGTATTTCTATTTATCTTTCGCTCAAATTCATTTTTCTTAACTAGTTTCTGCATTTCCTGTTTATCAGCCTTTTTCTCTCTTCTCCTTTTATCTTAATTGTTAGTCCCTTTTATGTCTCTCTCTTCCATTTCCCGTTTATTAAATTTTTCTCTTATATTTCTTTACTCAATTTATATTATACATATTACGTCTCTCTTATTTACTTATATCATCTTATTCTTCTTCCATTTCTCATTTATTCTCTTCTTTAAATGTTTCTGTAAGTAATAGTCTTCTTCTCCCTTCTCTTTATCACCGTTCATCCGTTTTTTTTCCATTTTCTTTTCAATCTTTTTCTCAATCTCGTTCTCTTTCACACCCTTTCCTCCCACCTCCCTTTTTTTTTATTTAATATTTCTTCTTTTTTTCTTTTTCGACACTTCCTCCTCCTATTCACTTTCCCTTCCATTTCCCATTTATCAAGTTTTTCAGGGTTGAACTAAAACTTTCATGTCAGAGGCTGTTCCATTTTATTTCCCCCCGGTCGACGAGACAGCAATTCGTTCTCTCTCCTTCTCTCTCTTTCTTTCTTTCTTTCTTTCACTTTTCTTCTCCTCTCCCCTTTCTTCATTTTTTCTTCTCTCTCTTCTTCTTATCTCTATCTCTCCCTCTTCTTCGTCTTCTACCTCTTTCTTCCTTCTTCCAATCTTCTTCTTCTTCTCTCTCTCTCTCTCAACTTTAAGCTTCCCAGGGCTGACCTTGCTTGAATGAATCACTGCAGATTTTCACTCACTCTTTTTTATTATTTTTGGTTCTTTCTCGTTCCTCTATTCACTTTTTCCTGTTCTTTCTTCTTCATCTAACTATTTCTTTCTTTCATCAATTATTTCTTCTTCCTCGTCTTATATCTTCTTCTTCTTATTTTCATTCTGTTTCTTTTTTGTTTTATCGTAAGTTTCCTGTCTTCTTTCTCCCCATCCTCGTTATTACAATTATCATCACACACATTATCATTATCACACACATCATTATCATCACAATCATCATCATCATTATCATCGTCTTTCTCTTGTTATTGTTGTCTTGCTATTTCTCATCTTTTCTTTTCCACTCTTTTATTTATTCTTGTATTTTCCTTCCTTATGTTTTATGGCCAAAAGAACTTCTCGTCCACACACACACACACACACACACACACACAAACACACACACACACACACACACAAACACACACACACACACACACACACACACACACACACACAGCACACACACACACACACACACACACACACACACACACACACACACAAACACACACACACACACACACACAAACACACACACACACACACTTCAGCAATCCGCCACCCTAAACTATTGTGACAACAGTGAATATTTAAAACTATCACCACACCTCAATTATGGTGTCAATTTTTATAGTGGTACAGTGTTGACAAAGTGTACACCATATACCATTATACAGTAATTACAATGGTACAGTGTATCGCAAAGCCTCCCTATTTACGCTACCTCTGAGACGTCAAGTGTGGTGTCATCGGTAAAGTATTCGCAATTATTTTTACAGTGGTACAGTATTGATTAAGTTATTGCAATGTTACAGTGGGTCTCAGAGGCGCCATGCTCGTAGTTTCCTCGTGTAGCAGTGTTACCCCGGCGCTATGATTTATTTGTATCGCTCTGGGGGGTTAACCACACTAAGTGGGCTAGGTGGGGTATTTGGGTACTGAGAGAGAGAGAGAGAGAGAGAGAGAGAGAGAGAGAGAGAGAGAGAGAGAGAGAGAGAGAGATTATTTTGCATAAAGGAATGTAAGCATGTACGTTGGAATGTGTAGTGTACATATGAATGAAAATCGTTTGCGCGTATACGTGGGTATATATGTGTATCTATACATACTGTATAGATACGCGCGTACACAACAGGAAATCTAATTCATCAGTAAATTAACCCAGAGTAATCAGTCAGGCCCCACTGCTGTATATTTACACTGGCCGTCGACCTTACACACCACACCAGGCCCCAGGAGGGAGCAGCGACCATCTGGCTCACGTTACCACACAACACAACATGTAACGTTGATGGCCGCCTCACCCATCCGTAGCCCACACTGATGACTTATATACCCGAGGGAGAGGCGAGGCTGTGTTTACCTGACGTCGCTAACTCAGCTCTCGTGTGATGGTCGCAGTCTTGGGTGTTACACGATGGCCATGGCGGGAGGGAATGGGTGGGACGACACAGAGGAGGAGAAGGAGGGAGGGTCGAGGAGGGAGGGAGGGAAGGAAATGGTCAAATGACAGGTCCCCACTCATAACCTCGCCTAGACATTGGGCCACGGTTCTGATAGGCTATACAGTCTTACTAAATCCTCATACTAATGGGCCCAGTCCTAATGGGTCCTAATCTTAATGGGTTAGAGTCTCAAAGGGTATTGACACTTTTGAACTTTAATCCTAATGGTCTTAATTCAAAGGGTTAAGTATGATTAAGTCATTATAATCTACCGTTAGCACTGTAATATATTCTTACTTAAAGGGCTAACTCACGATATTCACCAAGTTAAGTCATCGTCTTGAAGGAGTTAATGAGTTTCTTCAAGACATCGGTCCGCCATCACCCTGCAGACACTTGTATCCCTCACCACCAACTTAGCACTCCCCCCCCCTCCCCCCCTCCCTTGTTGTCGACGTCACCCAATATACCCCGATAACACTAACCTCAACACAGCCATTTCCTCTACCCACGCTAAGGTCTCTGCCACATAACAGACAAATACCATAGAAAAAAAAACCTCTTTCTTACGCCTCTGTCCACTCAGACTATACATTGACAATTAACCTTTTCTTAAACTTAATCAATCCACTCTCTCTCCTGTACCCATTAAACCTTGTGGAGTCTGTCAGTTTACACGGTTAAGAAGTAACTGTAAGATAAAGATCAATTTTCTTCCTTTTCTCTCTATATTGAAATTATCGCCATACGAGGACAGGTTATTGTATGTCCACGACTCTCTCGCTCGCTCCAACAACTCTGTACCCCACTTTCCTACGTCAGAGATCGCAGTAAAATGTTATAAATACCTCCTTAATACAACGATAACGCTGTTCTCCCCGTCACACACACACACACACACACACACACACACACACACACACACACACACACACACACACACACACACACACGCGAGGGCAATCTCAGTCACGATATTACCTAATTTCAGAGCCTTCGATAAACACAGAAACCATTACGCCATGGCATCTCTGTCAGACACATACTGCATGGAGCATTTACTTCGTCAGTGGGTCCAGGTAGCAGCATCTCGGGGTCACCTGGAGATTAGATACCCCAGTTTATTCTTACCTGAAGATTAACCGCTCAAACGATAACCTAACCTAACCCAACAAACATTATCCTACTCTAACCCCCAGGTAGCGTGAGTGTGGTTACTCGTCAGGTGAAATAAGCTGCGGTGTCTAATCTTCAGGTTATCCACATCTCTATCATATGACTTAGATAAAACTTGTAACTGAGAGAAAACAAACTTAATGTGTACAAGTGTGAGAGAAATTTATATGTGACTTTCCTTGAGTACAATATTAGGTAACATCAGTGACGGATTTAGACCTGCGGAGGCCCATGGGCAGCCTCTTTGTGGAGGCCCCCCTCATTATAACTACCCAAGAGGGTGGGGTGGCGAGTGAAGCGAGCCTAAATATCTGGGAGTTCCGGGGGGCGCTGTAAGCCCCCCGGGAAAATTTTGAAATTTGAACACTTCTTTGGAGAATTTTGAAGCCATATTCAGTTATATTGAGGAAATTAGAACATTGATTTTTTTTAATTAACTGTATATTTATTGATAGTGTACAAATTCCCAACACACACACACACACACACACACACACACAAAAGTGAGACATGACTGGAGTCATTCATGTGGTTTCAAGTCGGTTTTTAGGAAAACCAGGTATTCATGAATTTCAAGGAGCAGCTAGTCTAATTTTTATCACGCTTCTTGCTGAACATAATTTTACGTGATGGAATAGATAAACATGAATTTTAAAGAATGAAAATAAAAAAAATCCAAATGAATTAACAAATAAATAAAATATTGTAATATGTGGAGGCCCCAGGTTGTGGAGGCCCCTGGGCAGCTGCCCACTTTGCCCACTCCTGAATCCGGCCCTGGGGTAACATTCTAATGTACAATGTTCCTCAATTACGTTAGTGAACTGTTATCTTTTTTAAATCTCTGTACCTGTAACAGGACCTGATAACGTAGGTGGACACATATACCTCGAATTGTATCAGTGCTTGTACTTGTACTTATACCTGTACATGTGTCTACACTTGTAACTACAGTATACTTGCACCTATATTTTTCCCATTCATCTGTACCTGTACCTGCACATGTACCTGTAGCTGAATCTGTACCTGAACATGTACCTGTATCTGTACCTGCATTTGAACGTGTACCTAAACATATATCTGTACTAATGGCCACGCCGTACCTGTACCGCCGTCACCCAAAGTAATAAAAATGAGTAATTACAACCATCTCTCTCTCTCTCTCTCTCTCTCTCTCAACAGAAAACCAAAACAAACTCTGCAAGCTGCAATAAATTCAGCCACCGGACCAAATCTATCAACAAGAAATGAGTTTGCGACAGAGTGTGTTGGGAGAGGCGGAGGTTTAAGAGGTTCAGATGCTCGGGAACAACGCACTGAAGCTTATGGGTCTCCATCTGGTGTGGCCTGAGGGAGGGAGGCGACCCAGTACAACACTACTGGGGACAGGGAGACATGGAGGTAGAGTCATGTATGTATGTATGTATGTATGTATGTATGTATGTATGTATCCGAACTGGCACCCATCAGATCTAGCATCCATCAGAACTGGCACTCATCAGAACTGGCACCCATCAGAACTAGCACCCATCAGAACTAGCACCCATCAACAAATCAGCACCATCAGTAGTGTCCTCACTAGAATCCAGGCACCCATCAGAACTGCATCTCATCAGAACTGGCACCCATCAGTAGTGTCCTCACCAGAACCAAGGCACCCATCAGAACTGGCACCCATCAGAACTGGCACCCATCAGTAGTGTCCCTCACCAGAACTGGCACCCATCAGAACTGGCACCCACTTGACCACTCATGAGATGTTTACACCAACTCTCAAATACCTCTCGCCACACAGGCCTCGTAAACCTGTACTCCGTAATACTACTATTAAAACGGAGTGAATAAATTGTCACACACCGGGCCGGGAGGATGAGGCACGAGGCACTTAATGTCAGGTACACGCAAACAAGACGAGGACCCGGGTTCGAAATTCCCACCTTAGGAATGTCTTGAAGTCGTAAATTGTTGGGGATGATGAGGTGAGGGAGAGAGGGGGGGGGGTGAGGGAGGGGGTGATGGTGGGAAGGTGGGAGGGATAATGGTGGGGGGATGGAGGGGGGACGGGGTGACGGTGGGAGAGAGGTTAGGAGGGAGGGAGTGAGGGTAAGGGAGAAAGTGAGAGAGGGAGAGGTTAATGAGGGTAAGTATGGGATAGTTCATGGTAGTTGGGTGAGGGGTATGCGTATATATGGGTTTCATTCATGGGAGGGGTGGGTATAGGGGTAGCTGTTCCTGATAAGATGCTTCATGGTGGTTGGTAAGGGGGTATTTATGGTATGGGAGGGTGACTGGGTATTCATGTCAGGATGATAGGGGTCTGGATTCATATTTGGGCTTATCCATGGTAGGGAGCGATGCGGGAAGTAGGACAATCATGGGAGGTTGTTTGGTGCATTCACGGACATTATGTTTTTTTTTTCTTGTTTTTTTTTTTTTTTCTTTTTTTTTTTTTGTAGGGAAAGGAGGAATGAAGGAAGATTAGAGGTGGGGAAAGGGTAAGTTATAGTTCGGAAATTGAAGAAATTCAGGAGGAGGTAAGAGAGGGCGGGCTGACCGTCTAGCTAAGTTAATAGTGTGTTTGGGTTGTGTCATGGGTTAGTTATTGTCTGTCGGTACAGGCACTAGACAGCCTACCCTGTCCCATTTATGAGTGATTTAAGGGCCTTATGTCATATTCCGCCGACCCTACTGGCGGATGCTGGTCTAGGGAGGTTGTCTATTGCCTGGCCGTGTAGATCAGGGGTGGTAATGGACCTTTTGAGATTTCGTAGCTTTTTGGGAATCATGTATGGTTGTTGTCGTTATCTGGTGGGAGACTTTGAAGGAGTTCTTGCTCTGATCGTTCTATCTTTTGCCAGATTCTGCTGGCCAGGGTGTGCAGCTGCTGGTTGATGGGTTTCATTCTCAGGTCTCTATGTATCTCGGCTGTGGTTCTGGTGAAGGGGTATCTTTCACCTGTGACGAATCTTAGGGCTTCATTTTGGACCACCTGTAATTTTAATATTTGAGTGGTGCTCATAGTATGAAGAGGTATTGCTGGGTAAGTTAATATCGGTGTGATAAATGATGTCACCAGGCGGAGTTTTATTTTCTCAGGAAGCGCTTTAAAGCGGTATAGTTTTCTCAGCTCTCTTCTTGCTTTTTCCTTCCTACTGTGGACATGATGGGAGTAACCTGTCGTGGATATATGTAGGCCCAGGAGGGTGCCTCTGCTTTTGTATTCTATCTGGGCATTATTGGTTACTAATGGATGGGTTTTCCTTCTGCATAAGGGTATCACTGTGAATTTCGGGAGACTGGTTTGGATTTTCCATTGTTTTTCGTAGTTATTTACCCTTTCTAATTCCCGCCTGGTGTCGTCGGCCTGTAACGCTCGCGATTTTCCTTGATGTGTTGTTATTTGATTGATGTCGTCTGCATACATAATATCTTCGTTACCTATTCTAGTGGGAGGCGGGGTGTCACATGTGTAGATAATATATAGGGTGGGGGAGAGGACGCTTCCCTGAGGGACTCCACTCATGAGTGGGAAGGTCTCACCTGTGTGTTGTCCTACCCTCAGTCTAGCATTTCTGCCGTCAAGGAAGTTGCAAAGCAATTTTTCAATGTTGGCGGGAAGTCCGAGTTGGAGGATCTTATATTTTAGACCGTCATGCCAGACTTTGTCAAATGCCTTCGCTACATCCCGGAGAGTTAGATTACATTGTCTACCACTCGCCGCGGCTCTGGCTATGTTTTCACATGCCAGGGCTATCGCTGTTATGGTAGCGACGGGTGTCACGGTAGGGGTGGGGGTACTTAGGAAGAACATGGTTGGAATGGTGGATGGTAGCTACAGTATTTACGGGTCCTATGGTAGGCTGGCAGGAGTACTAGCGTGCATTAATAATAACTCGCCATGAAATAATCCAACTCATGGTGATCGTATTTACCTCATGGCACAATCATTCACGTATAACTTAGTCAGCTTTCAAAACATTCCGACTCGCTCGTTAACTCTCATGGCAAAAAAATATAAATGTCACAAACACACAATAACTGACAAAAACCTGGCTTATTCCTCAATTACCATAAAATATTCACAAACATCTGATCATAGAATCGAGTATAAATAATTTAGCTTTACTGGGGTCTTATTCACCACGGGAAAAAGGTGAATTAAATACATTTTAATGGAATCATACTTTAACAAAGAGGATATGAGAATATAAACTTTATAAATAGATTACAATAAATTTTAAGTGTATCTTATATCAGTATGAGAGAAAGAAAAGTATAAACGCCGTGAATCAACTATAAGGGAAGCAACTGCTGCTTTGGGCGAGCCTGGACCAGAATATACAATGAAGCATCGTCTGCATGCTGATGGAATCGGGTTGGAGTCCCCAATTACTTCCTCGTAAACCCCTGAAGAGGACCCGATACTAATATATCTCTGGTTTATGTCTTCAAAGATGATCAGAACGAAAACAAGGATCAGGAGAATGTGATAGAATCTGATTACCTTAACACCGAGATGACTTATTTGGTGAACTTTATTAGTAGTAAAGTATAAGAGAATCTGATCCTACTAGCCGATACTAATAGGCACTGTCTTAATGATGCGGTGAACGAAGAAAAGGAAGATCAGGGAACGTGTGATAACCTCTGATTACGTTCACACCTGGTTGGCTTACCTGGTTTTATTAGTAATAAAGTACAAGAGGACCAGATACTACCAACCGATACTAAATATTATTTTTTTTTATCTTCATGGTGTAGTGAATGAAGAAATGGAGATCACAAACGTGCGATACCGATTAATTATGGTCGCACCTGGCTGACTTACCTGAGGGTATGCATTTAGTTACATTTAGTCTCAATAATAAACCGGAATGTAAATCAAAACAGACGAAGACACCATAAGCACTGATTACATTCACACCTGGATAACATACCTGGTGAATACTTGACTTTATCAATAGTAAAATATAAGAAGATCTGCTACTAATAACTTTTAAGTGTCAATAACAAGTTAAACGTAAACAATACCAGTAACCGTACCATAGACTGATTACGGTCACACCTGGATGGTTTACCTGGAGTACATCTAATTATACCAACAGGAAAGCATAAAAGAGTTGATATTGATTATTAATCGATACTAATAACATAAAGTCTCTACAATAAGCTGAACGTTTATAATAATCAATTGACGTGCGTTAGGGACTAAGTTTCCACCAGGTTGGCAAATAGAGCTCACAGTTGACGCAACACACACACACACACACACACACACACACACACACACACAAACACACACACACACACACACACATAGTTTTTTCCTCCGAGATTCATATCACCTTGCAGGGATTATTGTTATTTGGACCCCACGTGGCCTTTGTGAGTTAATGAGCCATTATGAGACCACAAAACTATAACGGGGCTCACAAAAGGCCTTCACGCCCTTCATTAAATGAGTAATCAAGCGATAATCGTAAATCAGACTGGGAGGTGATAGCCATCGGCCTCTTGTTTGACTCTCGACCCCTGGTGAGCTGCTGCTGGGGGCCCTCTCCTCTGGTGATCCATATGGTTGGTGTTAGTACAAAAGGGGGTGGAGTAGTTGTCCTTATAGTGGGTGTGGGGTTGCACACTACTGCCCCCTAAGGCTTCTCAAGGGATTGAAATGTCCACAAGAGATTTGCATATAGATCCACAAGGGTGATAATACTACTGGGGCGAGGTGGGGTGATAACTATTAACGTTTTTGAGGGATGACACTCTCCTCTCGCCCTCCTCTCGCACCTACTCAGGAGTGCTCCGCGAGCACTCCTGAGTAGTAAACCTTAAGGCTCATATTACTACTTGAAAGACCTAGATATCATTTCTTCTAGGAGATGGGGGGATAGCACTGTCTTGCCACTATAGTTAGCGAAAAGGTGGAGATACCCGTCGAGGACTCTTATATCATGATCCTTAAGGCTGAAATTACTGCTTCGAGGAGAGAAGATATTAGTCCTTAACACCTGAGTGGGATGGCACTTTCATGTCGCACTGGCTTGTCAAGGGGTCGTGAGTATGATGGAGATAATGTTTTATGTTCTTCAAGGTTGATATTACAACTTGGAAAAGGTAAGAACACAGGCTTTAAGGCCGATGGTGTATAGTACCCTCTTGTCCTGACGGCTTACCAAGAGGTGGTGGGTGGGGTGGTGATGTTGATCATTTCCTTCAGGTTAATTGTCTTCCCTTACCTTTTGTTATGAATGACTTGCAGGTTAGGCTGACCTGTTTATTAAAGCCACTGTGAACGAATAACCGCCAGTGTAGACACTAAATGATTTTTACGTACACACAGGAACCTGTTTGGGACACACACACACTCAGAAAATCAGACTCTCAGACACTCACACACTCAGAAAATCAGACTCTCAGACACTCACACACTCAGAAAATCAGACTCTCAGACACTCACACACTCAGAAAATCAGACTCTCAGACACTCACACACTCAGAAATTCAGACTCTCAGACACTCACACACTCAGAAATTCAGACTCTCAGACACTCACACACTCAGAAATTCAGACTCTCAGACACTCTCAACACTTAGACACCCAGAAATTCCGACGTCTCCATGAGGGCCAACTCCCCACAGGACCAGACCCTGAACACACGTCTGTACCAAGATTTAAGATACGACGATTATACTGTACTGGTTAAAACATACTATTATCATAGGTTAATCTGTGATAAAAATGTACGTAAAAATGCATGTAAACTTAACAACACTACACACACACACACACACACACACACACACACACACACACACACACACACACACACACAGATAAGTGCAAACAAGCACGAGTCAATCCAATGTCTACCATGATATGTATCAAGTAAAATATGTATATGTTATAAGATATTGTAACCGCTAGACTAAGGTCAAGAAATAAGTATGACCTCATGCTGCAGTGAACAAAACTAAATGTAAGGTGTGTGGCCTGACATATGGCCACACGCTCCATCACTACGTCTTAAACAATGAGACAGTGGAACATTTTAGGGACAGATGCAGGCATATTATATGTTCAACGGCACGGCACTTTATCTCTGATGGCAAGATCGCTGATATATTAAGTGTATCCACATTTTGCATTTACTGTACTGTAGTAGCTAAGTCAATTCTTATGTACTGAACTAAACAAGCAATGTAATGTACTGGAAATACTCTCACACCCAACGCCACAATACTATGAACACTGGTGTTAGATAAAACATATTGTAATCTCTGCACTGAAATCATCTTTGACCTACCGCTCATAGGATGAGGTTGAGGTTCACAATAAACTATTGGTGTCTGCTGCAAAATTCAAAATTACAATTAACACACACACACACACACACACACACACACACACACACACACACACACACACACACACACACACACACACACAGAATATTAAAGCCTATTGACAAGTTAAGTGCTCTACAAGTCACAGTCTCACGGTCGTAAGTTCACGAATTAGAGACTTTGTTCTTTAACCCCTTGAGAACGACGACTTAACCCTTGATAACTACGGTAAACTTCTAAGATCCAACAGATCCAGAATTATCCCACAAAGGTACGCAGGAGTGCTAGTTCATTGTGCACATTTTCTTGTACAGGGTGAAGCGGAACAACATTAAAGCCGCCAACCAGGGAAGCTTGTGGAGGTGACGGTTACCTTCTAATGATTTAAGTGATGAATGAGTGAAAGCATGAGAGCTTACTTAAATGCTTAAATAAGGTATTTCATGTATTTAAAACTGAGTAAACAAAATCATTATCGTTCGAGCTGATGTAAACCCTGCCGGCGAAACGTTACCATGACAGGGCGAATATCTACTTAGTGACGCTGTTACTGTATGTTAATGTAGTCACCTCTGGACACTATCTCTACCACCTTTAACCACCAGGGAAACCTAATTACCATGACAACACTTGGTTAAATTTGGTTTGATTCTCACCAAAAGTTTATCACGTGGATCATGTCATATGTTAATAAAACCTACCCCAAAAAACGCACTACATGAGGTTATCAACACAACTCAGCTGATGTACCCAGTTATCAGGGGAGTCTTGAGGACAATGTTCCCAGGTTCTGTGGCCCATACACAACCTCCACCGTCACCATGATTGACTCGGTTTACCAATGTTTATGAAAGAGTGCCGCCACCTACCACCCACAGTCCCACACCCAACACACACCCCACCACACCCCGATACACATCCCATCACAACCCTTACCATACACCCCATCACACACCCTACTACACACCCCTTCATACCCAACCACACACATCACCACTCAACACGCCCACATACTGCCCCCACCACTGTAATTTTGCCTCGGTGTGTGTGTGTGCGTGTGTGTGTGTGTGTGTGTGTGTGTGTGGAGGAAGGGAAGGGAAGGTATGAGGCAGAACACCTTCCTGTCCTCTATATGGTGGTACAGGCCGGGTCGTTCACGTGTCAGCAACCGGGTGTCTCTTGTGGATTTATGTAGAGCTGCAAAACCCTCACATATGAGGGGGGGGTGGCGGGGGGGAGGGTGTAGAGTGTAGGAGGTTGTGTTTTAAGTGTGTAGAGGAGAATGAAAGAGGGGTTAGGGGGTGCTGGTGTTTGTTGTGATGTAGTGTACAGTGATGTGCTGTGCTGCGCTGTGCTGTGCTGTAATGTGCTGTGCTGTATGTGCTGTGAAGTACTTGAGTGCTAGTGTTTATTGGGACGTACTGTACTGTGAGGTACTGTAGGTTTTTGCAAGGTATGATACTGTGATTGACTGTATTATGAAATGTGTTCCTCTGTGTGTGCGTGTGTGCGTGTGTGTGTGAACGTAGTTATGAACCCAAAGCTCGACTTCTCAAGGGTTCGGATGGATACTGGTTTACCCGGACTGAAGATGTGATAACAGATCCGATTGGCTCAAAAATTGTGGTTAAAATCTCCTCTCGAATTTATGTTGAGATTCTATATATTGTTTATCTGCTTGAGTCTGGTGGTCCCGCAGTACGTAGGTAAAGGAATGTAATGTAGTAATTTTTCACACATACACTAGAGGAAAGCGTCACACACACACACGCATTACAGAGGAGCGTCACACTAGAGAACAGCGTTATACAAGGGGGAAGAGTCACACAAGATGGAAGCGTCACACTGAAAGGGGGAGCTTCTCACTGAAGGTAGGAGAGCGTCACACTAAAGGAGGGAGCGTCACGTAAGAAGAAGAGTGTCACACGGAAGGAGGGAGCGCGTCACACAGGAGAGAAGCGTTACGCAGGAAGAGAAGCATCACAGGAGGGGAGCGTCACACCACAACATGAAGAACGCTATTCACATTATTATAAGAGAGGAAGACGACGTCGAGGTTGTGTAATTTATAACCCAACAACAACTACAGCTGTTTTATGATTACTTCCTCCTCCTTCTCTCTCTCTGCAGATCCAACATGGAGATAATGTCACGTTACAGACACTTAAAACATGGCAGGTAGTAAATCACCAACAAAGAAAAAATAGAAAGAGAGAGAGAGAGAGAGAGAGAAAATAAGCTAACTTAGCCTAGTTATCTTTAATTGCGCCATAATCACAAACAAGTACTGGCAGTGGGGAGTGATCATGTTATATGTGGTCACATAACATACACATAATCACAAAAAATTATATATGTTTTGAGAATAAGAATGTATTTTGTCGCCCCACAGGTGTTTGAACCCAATTTCCCCCGCCTTGTTTCCTGCCTCAGTTAGGGAATGAATGAAATAAGATGAATATTGGCCAAAGAGAGAAGGGTTCAGGGTAGTATTTACCAGTGGTACCTCTATGAACATACTACTACTACTACTACTACTACTACAAAAATATGGCTTCCATCCTCCCCTTATAGCCATACCTTCTCTACACATTTTAAGACCTAACTATCCTCATACAAAAGTAACTACCCTAGCTGGGTTAGTTAAGCCACAGGTATACGCGGCATTCGGTGTCTGTGATTGTTGTTGGCTTAGGGGCCGATGATCATGTTCCCCTTAGGCAAAGTAAGGCAGACCTATGTAGAGAGAAGGACACACACACACACACACACACACACACACACACACACACACACACACACACACACAATTACCAGTAACCAGGTGTAACTGACACAGGCCGGGCACCAGGTATATGTTTTATGACCTAGTTCTAAGTTATGATTATAGTACAGTATCTATACACCTCATCTACTATTGCCCCCCCCCCCACACACACACACATTCTAATGTAAGTAGAACAAGGTAAAAAAAAACTACACTGTAATTTACTCTGGGTGTAGACGCATAGTTTAAAGTGATGTTCCAATAATGAATAAATATAATAATAATATATGTCAGGGAAGTCAACACCAGGTCTGCTGGTGCTAATAACGACGTGACGGTAGAGGCGCCAGAGCGTACCTGGTCTATTGTGGCGCTGTTAATAGTAGCCGGATTAATTAGTAGCCGGATTAATTAGTAGCCGGATTAAACAGTAGCCGGATTAAACTGTTAAAGGTAATCAGTACCTAGGATGATCAGTTGGTGTTGTGATCCATAGCTAGGATGATCAGTTAGGGTAGTGATCAGTAGCTAGGATGATAAGTTAGTGTGGTGATCCGTAGCTAGGATGATCAGTTAGTGTGATGATCAGTAGCTAGGATGATCAGTTGGTGTTGTGATCAGTAGCTACGATGATCAGTTAGGGTAGTGATCAGTAGCTAGGATGATAAGTTAGTGTGGTGATCCGTAGCTAGGATGATCAGTTAGTGTGATGATCAGTAGCTAGGATGATCAGTTGGTGTTGTGATCAGTAGCTACGATGATCAGTTAGGGTAGTGATCAGTAGCTAGGATGATCAGTTAGTGTGGTGATCCGTAGCTAGGATGATCAGTTAGTGTGATGATCAGTAGCTAGGATGATCAGTTGGTGTGGTGATCAGTAGCTAGGATGATCAATTAGTGTGGTGATCAGTACCTAGGATGATCAATTAGTGTGGTGATCAGTAGCTAGGATGATCAATTAGTGTGGTGATCAGTACCTAGGATGATCAATTAGTGTGGTGATCAGTACCAGGATGATCAGTTGGTGTGGTGATCAGTACCTAGGATGATCAGTCGGTGTGATCAGTAGCTAGGATGACCAGTTAGTGTGATGATCAGTAGTGTGATGATCAGTACCTAGGATGATCAGTGTGGTGAGTGCAGCTAGGATGATCAGTAGTGGTGATCAGTAGGATAATCAGTAGTGTGGTGATCAGTAGCTAGATGATCAGTAGTGGTGATCGGTAGTAGTCAGTAGTGTGGTGATCAGTAGCCAGGATGATCAGTTGGTGTTAGATCAGTAGCTACGATGATCAGTTAGGTAGTGACTGTAGCTAGGATGATAAGTTAGTGTGGTGATCCGTAGCTAGGATGATCAGTTAGTGTGATGATCAGTAGCTAGGATGATCAGTTGGTGTTAGGATCAGTAGCTACGATGATCAAGTTAGGTAGTGATCAGTAGCTAGATGATCAGTTAGTGTGGTGATCCGTAGCTAGGATGGTGATGATCAGTTAGTGATGATCAGTAGCCAGGATGATCAGGTGTGGTGATCAGCACTAGGATGATCAATTAGTGTGGTGATCAGTAGCTAGGATGATCAGTTAGTGTGATGATCAGTAGTGTGATGATCAGTACCTAGGATAATCAGTTAGTGTGGTGATCAGTACCTAGGATGATCAGTAGTGTGGTGATCAGTAGCTAGGATGATCAGTAGTGTGGTGATCAGTAGCTAGGATGATCAGTAGTGTGGTGATCAGTAGCTAGGATAATCAGTAGTGTGGTGATCAGTAGCTAGGATGATCAGTAGTGTGGTGATCAGTAGCTAGGATGATCAGTAGTGTGGTGATCAGTAGCTAGGATGATCAGTAGTGTGGTGATCAGTAGCTAGGATGACCAGTAACCCAGAGTACCCAACAGAGCCAGGTAAACGTAGCCAATTAACACAGGTAATAAGATTTTAATTTTGAACGCTTCGATAAATCATGTCACCATCTCGGATCCCAACGCCCACTATAGGTTAACTCCGTACCCAGCTGCTGTACCCACGCCCGCACGCCCACATTCCCACACGCCCCCTTTCCTCGCCTTTAAATCAAAGACATCCTTGCCACGCCCTCTCCACGCCAAGGAATAGGATGCTGCTCCACTTCCACGCAATTTGTTCACCACATCAACACGCGAAGGTTCCCAACTCGCACGCCTTCCTTACTCCTACGCCTAGAGCTTCTGCAGTAGGCGTGGAAGGCGTGGAAGGCTGTGATCTGTGAGGGAGATGATCTAGTCGCTGACAGTGGGGGCGGCCTCCTCGGCTTTGTGGTGCGGTGTCGTCAATATGGTGGGGCGTGGATTACCTTCCTTCCTCGTGCCTGGTGCATTGTGGGGAGCTAAATAGGACGGCCCTCACCACTACGGCCCTCACCACTACGGCCCCTCACCACTACGGCCCCTCAACACTAGGGCCCCTCACCACTAGGGCCCCTCACCACTAGGGTCTCACCACTAGCCCCTCACCACTAGGGCCCCTCACCCTACGGCCCTTCACGGCCTCTCACTACGGCCCTCACCACTGGTCCCTCTTCACACCACTACGGCTCCTCACCCCTACGGCCCCACCCCTACGGCCCCTCACCACTATGGCCCCTCACCACTACGGCTCCACTACTAGGGCCTCACCACTACGGCCCCTCACCACTACGGTTCCCTCACCACTACGGCCCTTCACCACTACGGTTCCTTCACCACTATGGCCCTCACCACCACCTCACGGCCCTCCCCTACGGCCCTCACCACTACGGCCTCACCACTACGGGCCTCACCACCACTATGGCCTCACCACTACGGCCCCACCACCACTATGGCATCACCACGGCCCCTCACCACTACGGCCCTCACCACTACGGCCCCACCACTACGGCCCTCACCACTATGGCTTCCATTATTACTGTAGGTGACGCTGATGAACCTCTACTTAAGACGGCCCTCACTAACCCTCCCCCACCTCAGCTTTCTCTCACCCCATACCTAAGCCCTTCCTACCTCTTCCCTTACTTGCCTCCCTTCCACCTCTGTCTGTGACTGTCTTCCCCTCTTACATCTGGCTGCTCTCCTCCCCCTCACCCACTTCCATCCCCCTCCCTCCCCACCCACTTTCCTCCTCCCTCACCCACTTCCATCCCCTCCCCTCCTACTACTACTTTCACCTCTTGCATATCCTCGCATTTAAGGAAGCTCCCCCCTCCCTCATTTCCACCTTTCCTTCCCTCATCTGACCTCTCTTCCACGATTCATCCTCTTCTTCAAATCCCCCTCCCCTCTTCCCCTCTCTTACCACCACCACCTCCACTCGCTGTAAGCTCAGAACGTGTTACAGATGTTTTTGGGTTAAGCTGAGAAATATATCTGATCATGATGACTAAGTTCACAATGAGGTACAGTTAGTTAAGATATGGTAAGAAATATATTTTATAATTATAATAAGTGCCAAAAAAAGTGGAAAAAATATTGGTGGAATGAGCTACGAAACCTTATTGGGCTGAGCTGAGACTTTACCAACAATACTACTCTCAACATTGAGCTGTGAATGTGGTACGACTGTTGCTGGGAGTCTGGGAGTCACCTCTGATAACTATATTTATTCAACAGGGTGTTATGTGGTGTGGCTCTTGTTGTATTGTTGATTACACAGACAAGTTATGGATAGTTTACGTAATGGAGTTTTCATCTATGCATCTTCCTACGGCCTTCTTGGTACACACACACACACACACACCACGACTGACAGGAAACATACACCTGGGTACTCTCTCTCTCATCTGCACAAAAAACAAACACAATGTTTCCCATTACTCCAAGTGCGTTCACACACACACACAC
>NW_024713129.1:9649003-9800940 GCF_018991925.1 Homarus americanus
TATGACCAATTACCTTATATTTGGCAGGGTATTTTATTTACACCTTGTATGCAAATCCAGTAAAAGTATATATTAAAAAGTTACCAGCTATCATAATGTACTTAGGAATGACGTGTACTGTACAGATATGATACAATCTGTCCTTTCCGTCCAATCTTGTGTCCGTCAGTCAAGAAGCAATTAACGTGAAAACTCAGGCCATCTATCAAATAAATTTTGACCAAACTTGTTGATATATGACAGCAAGATCTCCGACTTGTTCAATAACGGCAGGCACTTTCTGGCTCTGTACCATCCAGGGTAGTGTGTATTAAACCCTAAAATAAGACGCTTTTTAACCCCCCACCACCACCGTCTTAAGCCACTCATAGTCCACCCCACGTTACAGTCACCCAAAAAAGTCCTGTCGCGAACCACGAGCCCCGAGGTTCAGACTCGTGATCCCGAAGCAGTAGACACTGATACATTATTCTGTCCATAAATGCTTCAGTTATTTGGAAATCAATTGATGCAATACGGGTTTGTTTTTATTTTCGTTTGTTTATAAGTGTTGAAAATGGTTGATTTTTATAGTAATCTTATAGGATCTATGGTTATACTACTAGTACTAGCACACACTGGGTATTATTACTAGCTGATGTGGTTATACTACTAACACATCCCAGATATTACAAGCTAGTGGAGGAGTTGTAGTGTTGTCAGCACTATATTGTGGCCCCAGCTTCTTTACACTGCAAACATATTCTACCGTACAGGTAAGACTTATTTACCACAACACACACACACACACACACACACACACACACACACACACACACACACACACATACACACACACACACACACACACACACACACACACACACACACACACACACACACACACACACACACACACACACAACACACACACACACACACACACACGAGTTCAGAATTCTCCTCCACTCTGCATAACTTACGACGCCACTGAAAAAAATATGCAGATTTTTTGAGAATTGACTTCTACTCTACACAGACGTTGATTTAATCGTCAAAACAGATTACAGTTTAGCATAATCGCCTCGCTAAACAAAAGTACTCGTTAGGTCTCTCACCCCCCACACACAAAAAGTTACATAGTGAAAAATTTACAGCCGGAATGACAATGATGATGAAGCGAGGTTCTGAAATCACAATATTTGCCTCAGAATACATAAATACTGTATTTCGTAAATGTAAACTCTGTAACTTTTAGTAGATTTTATTGTGCTGATGTTTGTTTGTGTCATATAAAGATGTACTTCTGAAGTATGAAGATTATCACTGTCATTATCAGCATTTGTATTTTACATATTGTTAGTAGTAGTAGTAGTAGTAGTAGTAGTAGTAGTAGTAGTAGTAGTAGTAGTAGTAGTAGTAGTAGTAGTAGTATCATTTTAAACACTAATAATATTATAAGAATATATTATGACTTACAATACTCTGTTTACTGGAAACTTGTAAATGAGGCAAGGCAAGGCAGCTAATTGGTTGGCAGACGAACACCCGAACAATCATTACAATTCATCGGTATTTAATTTAACGTATTTACATTATGACATTCTAAGGGATTATAACCTTGTTGTGTTGACCACTGATAATTTCCGCACTTGGGGAAGCTTTTCACATGATAATTTTTGTTACCCCCAAGTGCGGAAATTATCAGTCAGAGATGAACACAAAAGATTATAATAATTCCTTAAAGTATCATTGGGCAGTGGAGGAGAAATGTTGTAAGTTAACATGTTGTTGATGGTACAGTGTCTGAGGTGATGGTACAGTGTCTGAGGTGATGGTACAGTGTCTGAGGTGATGGTACAGTGCCTGAGGTGATGGTACAGTGTCTGAGGTGATGGTACAGTGTCTGAGGTGATGGTACAGTGTCTGAGGTGATGGTACAGTGTCTGAGGTGATGGTACAGTGTCTGAGGTGATGGTACAGTGTCTGAGGTGATGGTACAGTGTCTGAGGTGATGGTACAGTGTCTGTACTCCTTTTAATTCCGTTTCTACTTCTCTTACTCGTCCTCCTCCTTTTTCCCCTCCTACCCTTTCATTCCCCTTCTTCCCTCACCTCCCTTCCCCCCTCTCCCTCCCCTCCTTTCCTTCCCCTCCCCCTTCTTCTCCTCCTCCACACCTTCCCTTGCAGTTCACAGCTAGCACAATATCATATGATACTCACACATCCCACCCTCTTTCCACCCACCCACCTCCATCCCTGCTTCATCCACCCACCCTCCCTGCCCCATCCACCCCTCCCCTCCCTGCCCTCATCCCCCTCCCGCCCTCCTTTCCCCATTCCTCTCTCCCTCCTTCCGTCCGTCCGCCTCTCCCTCGACCAATTACTCGTAATAATAAACTTACCACCACTAGAATCAAGAAAGGAGAGTAATGTTTATTCTGGTCGATTCAAGAAACAACAAAGTCAAGTCTACTTCAACTGATTCACTGAACGACGGTGTTTATTCCTGCCAAGAAAGTCTATTTTCATTGAGTTAAGAAGAGACAAACTTCATTTCCGTTGACTTAAAAAACACAAAGTTTACCTCCAATGACTTAAGAACAACAAAGTTTACCTACAATGACTTAAGAACAACAAAGTTTACCTACAATGACTTAAGAACAACAAAGTTTACCTACATTGACTTAAAATCAACAATGTTTATCTTCATTGACTTATAAACTGACAAAATTTACCTCCACTAACTTATAAACCCGACAAAGTTTACCTCCACTAACTTATAAACCCGACAAAGTTTACCTCCACTGACTTAAAACCAGACAAAGTTTACCTCCACTGACTTAAAACCAGACAAAGTTTACCTCCACTGACTTAAAACCAGACAAAGTTTACCTCCACTGACTTAAAACCCGACAAAGTTTACCTCCACTGACTTAAAACCCGACAAAGTCTACCCTCATCGATTCAAGAACCGACAACAAACTTTATCTCCATCGGACGTTTTAAAATTATGCAAATCTACTTTTTTTTTTATCCATGGCAACCTTGGTCTTCCCCTCGCCCGGCCCTCTAATGTCGTGTTCCCCTCTGACTCTGAGAAATCTTAATGTTTCCTAATGCGAGGTGAGGGGACGTCTGGTGCCAGGAGGTGAGGGAAGGGGAGTGGGAGGAGAGGGGAAGGGTGGAGGAAGAGGTGAGGGGACGTCTGGTGCCAGGAGGTGAGGGAAGGGGAGTGGGAGGAGAGGGGAAGGGTGGAGGAAGAGGTGAGGGGACGTCTGGTGCCAGGAGGTGAGGAAGGGAGTGGGAGGAGGAGGGAAGGAGAAAGAGGGTGAGGGACGTCCTGGTGGGAGGTGAGGGAAGGGGGGAGTGGGAGGAGGGGGAAGGATGGAGGAAGAAGTGAGGGACGTTTGGTGCCAGGAGGCAGAGGAGTGGGAGGAGAGGGGAAGGGTGGAGGAAGAGGTGAGGGACGTTTGGTGCCGGAGGTGAGTGAAGGTGGGAGGGAGAGGTAACAGAGGAAGAGAGGAGGAAGAAGTGAGGGGACGTATGATGAAGATAGGAGAGGGGAGTGGGAGGAAAGGGTAAGGGAAAGGTTGAGATGGATGAGGGGAGAGAAGTGAAGGAGGAGGGAGGAGGATAGAGGATGAGAGGAAGGAAATATTAACGAAATGGACGGGAGGAGTTCGTGTGGTGACAGTAAATGGAAGGAGGAGTGGGAAGACGGTAAAGGGATGATTATGGACAGTTAGGGAGAAAGGGGGAGGGGAGGAGAATGAGAGAGGTTGGGAGTTTGCTACAAGGAGGGCAAGGGTTGGAGAGCCAGTCAAGACGGTGAGGAGGGGGTTGGGGAGAGTCAGACTAGGGGTGAAGTCAGGCAGGGGGTGGGGAGGGGTTGAGGAGAGTCAGTGAGGGGTGGGAGGGATTGGGGAGAGTCAGACTAGGGGGTGGGAGGGGTTTGGGTACAGCTAGTAAATAAGAGGGTTGGGGAGTCAGACAAGGATTGGGGAAGGATTGGGTACAGCTGGTAAATAAGGGAGGGGTTGGGAGTCAGACAAGGGATTGGGGAGGGTTGGTACAGCTGGTAAATAAGGAGGGGTTGGGGAGTCAGACAAGGATTGGGGGGAGGGGTTAGCAGCTGGTAAATAAGGGAGGGGTTGGGGAGTCAGACAAGGGATTGGGGAGGTTGGGTACAGCTGGTGAATAAGGGGAGGGGTTTGATGGCCTGGGGTAGAGTGGAGGGAAGGCAGATCGGTGGGGGCGGGAGGGGCTGGTCCAAGGAGGGAAGGGAAAGGGGCGGAGGGAGGGAGGAGGGAGGAGGGGAGTCTTAAGATGGGGAATGATAAAGTAACAAGCCTGGACGAATGAACAGGCAGAGAGGGAGGGGAGGGGAGGGGAAGGAGGGAGGGAGGGGGGGAGGGAAGGAGGGAGGGAGGGGGGAGGGGGGGAGGGAAGGAGGAGGGAGGGGAGGGGAGGGAGGGAGGGGAGGGAGGAGGTCGGTAGAAAGTGTTGAGACAGACAGACAGACAAACAGATAGACAGATAGGACAGACAGACAAGTGATGCAGGAAACAAGGGAGGAAGAAAAACTAATCAAAAGAGAGAGAGAGAGAGAGAGAGAGAGAGAGAGAGAGAGAGAGAGAGAGAGAGTCGAAATGAGAAGACAAATACCAAAGAAACATAAGAATAAAGGAAGAAGAAGACAAGAAGAGAATCAGAGGAGAGTGAACAGGAACAACAATAAAACAGAATGAAATAAAATAGGGTAGGGAGGAGGAGAGAGATGAAGGAGAAGAAGAAGGGAGAAGAGAAGTTAAAAAAGCAAGAATGGGAGGAAGGAACCAGGAAAGAATGAGGGGAAGAGGTAAGGAGGGTGAGGGGGAGTACCAATAAAAGAGAAGATAAAAAAGAATCAAAGGAAAAGAGACATGGTATATATGAGATAAAGGAGAGAAGACGCATAAAAATAAAGGAAGGAGGGAGGAAGGGAGGGAGGAGGGAAGGAGACTTGAAGATAAAAAGAATGAAAACAAAAAGAACAAGAAGAAGAAAGAGAAATGGACAATACAAGAAAGATGAAAAAGGAGGTGGGTCCTATAGGCAGTGTGAACTGAACTGAGTATGTCTGTCTGTCTGTCTGTCTGTCTGTGTGTGTGTCTGTGTGTCTGTCTGTCTGTCTGTGTCTGTCTGTCTGTCTGTGTGTGTCTGTGTCTGTCTGTGTGTGTGTGTGTGTGTCTGTGTGTCTGTCTGTGTGTGTCTGTCTGTGTGTCTGTCTGGTGCCAGTGTCTGTCTGTCTGTGTGTGTGTGTCTGTGTGTCTGTCTGTGTGTGTCTGTCTGTGTGTCTGTAGCCCAGGTGTCTGTCTCTACTTTCGAGAGACAGACTGAGATGATAACAGAAAAAAGAAAGACAGACAGACAGACAGACAGACAGAGAGAGAGAGAGAGAGAGAGAGAGAGAGAGAGAGAGAGAGAGAGAGAGAGAGAGAGAGAGAGAGAGAGAGAGAGAGAGAGAGAGAGAGAAGAATCGACAAATAGAGAAACCAAGAAAGGGAGAAAGGAGAAGAGCAAATACGATAAAGCAGAGATCACAAAATTAGAGGTAAAAAAGAAAACAAGAAAATGGAAGACAGGAAATAGAACACAGAAAACAGGTCAAGAAACTCAAATTAAAAGAGAGAAACGAAGCCACGAAGACAAACAGAGAAAAAGAAAGGGAGAAGAGGGCAATAACAAGAGAATTGAGGGCGTGAGAGAAGCCATAAGAAAGAGAGGAGGGAGAAGGGATCGAGATAACGGAGAGGGAATGAGGTGGAAGGAAGAGAGATAAAGTGATAAGAAGATAAGATATATGAGAAGGGGAGGAAGGGAAGGGAAACTGATGTGAAGAAAGAGGAGGAAGATGATGAGGAACGAAGGATGAAATGAGGGAAGAGAGAGTGAGAGACAGAGACAGACAGAGACAGACAGAGAGACAGAGACAGACAGAGAGACCACAAAAGCACAACACAAACTATAAGGCTATGCATATAAACTATGTGTGCATGAATAAACGATAGGCATGTACGTATGCATAAACTATGTGTATATGTATAAACTATGTGAGTGTATGTATGTATAAATACACTATGCCTGCCTCGGGTGAAAGTGGACACGAGTCGATCCCCGCAGAGGAACTATGGGCGTTTTTTTTACACCATTTGCCTCTGTCTACCCAGCAGTAATTGGGGAACCTGGATGTTAATCGATTTGCGGATCGTGTTCCGGATAATGGTTAGCCAGTGCAGTTGGCGGGTTGTCCGGTCTTCCTGGACTATTCCTTGACACTGGGTCATGCAGCTCGTTAACTTAGGGTGTGGTTGTTGTGTTGGCCCTAGTGCCAGCCATCCTCGTACACGAGGGCCAACCATTGTTATGTATGTATGTATGTATGTATGTATGTATGTATGTATGTATGTATGGATGTATGTGTATTCATCAAACACCAGTGCCATAAGGGACGTGAGTTACCTGAGCAATAAGTCGTCCTAATATTTAATAAGTGTTTATCGCCTCCGGGAGAGAAACGTGACATAGTGCACCTCACCTGTCTGATTAACTCACTGGCGGCGTGTGACACCTTACCTGCCTCCTAACACCTGTCAATATATTATAATACTCACACATTGAACACATCTATCTACTTTATTCAGCCTTAAGGTGTGAGTTTGAAGGTGATAATTGAATAAATGTGTGTGTGTGTGTGTGTGTGTGTGTGTGTGTGTGTGCGGTGTGTGTGTGTGTGTGTGTGTGTGTGTGTGTGTGTGTGTGTGTGTGTGTGTGTGTGTGTGTATTCTTTAAGGTTATACAATATGTTACATTTGTACAGAATATCATTCTCTTGGAAATTTTTATTATTATTATTATTATTATTATTATTATTATTATTATTATTATTATTATTAATTATTATTATACGCTGTCCTTCCACCACCACACACCTCCACCATCAGTCCTCTCCACCACCACTGACCTCCCACCACCACTGCCTCCACCACCACTGCCCCTCCACCACCACTGCCTCCACCACCACTGCCTTCCACCACCACTGCCCTCCACCACCACTGCACCTCCACCCACCACCGCCCTCCACCACCACTGCCTCCACCACCACCGCCCTCCACCACCACTGCCCTCCACCACCACTGCTCCCACCACCACTGCCCTCCACCACCACTGCCTCCACCACCACTGCACTCCACCACCACTGCCCTCCACCACCACTGCCCTCCACCACTACTGCTGAGGAGGCCGAGCAGTACCACCACCTGTTATTAATACTCCTCACATTACCACCAAATTAGAGTCATTTTCATCAATCTGTCCAGGCGGGTCCAGTGCCGTCGAGTGAATCACTGCTGGTGTGATTCCATGTGGGAGGTAGGGGAGGTGGGGAGATAGGGCTAGCATGGGGTGGGGTTAGGGGAAGGAAGAGGTGGGAGGTGGAAGGAAGAGGGGGTGGGAGGAAGAGGTGGGGGGGGTGTTAAAGAGGAGGAAGAGGAGAGGTGGAGGAAGAGGTTAAAGGTGGGAGGAAAGAAATGGGGGTGGGAGCTGGGAGAAAGAGGTGGGAGGTGAAAGGAAGACGTAGGAGGTGGGACGGAGAGGGAGGAAGAGGTGGGAGGTAGTAGTGATTCATGTTTTCTGTAAGAGATGACTGTGATAGTAAGTGCGGTCGCTGCTCTCTCACGTCCAGGGCATTTGATCACAATGGTGTGTGTATCTCTCAAATATATTCGACTCTTTAATCTATTTTGTCTTTATTTTCCTCCATGGCTGCGCCCTTCAATAACATTCCTTCACTTATCTCCTCATCGGTTGTAAGAGAGATAAGTCTTCCAGGTAAGGTCACCATCTTTGTATCTTAGGGTGAGTTCGAGCTCGTTACTAGTGTTTTTATATTTCCTGGGAAAAACTTATGGAAACTTTGAGGAGCATCCTAGGAAAAAAAAAATAACCTACGACTATTTGAGATTCCCAGATAAAAATATTAACAAATGAACACCAGAGATTCTTACGGGGAAAAAAAAAATATCGTAGGAACACTTGAGAATCCGGGTCTGATCTGGTATAAAATTAATAACGTTGTAATTTTTGTCGTAAGATCATTATTAATTTTGACTTTTCCTCGCCATGTTTCTCTATGGAATTAAATCCTATTTTGTTAATAACCCTAAAATAATCAAGTTGTTTGGATTTATACAATATAAAAATTCCCTTGCTTGCATTCTCTTGATTTTTTTTATTGTTTCTTACATCAATATGACGCTCAATGTGGATTCTGATTGGCGTGGGGTAAGTGTTTCAGCCAATGAGCTTCGATGTTATAGAAGAGTGATGGAGGTGTACACGAGAGCGAGTCAGAGAGTGATGTGCTGGATCAGGGGGGGTGATACTCTCTCTCTCTCTCTCTCTCCAGAACTATGAATAACTCTACCGTCCTTTCCTCCTCTTCCATTGCCAGCTCAGACAGCCATTCCTTCACATACTCCTCTCCATATCTCTCCCATCATCTACAAGACAGTGACATATTCCTGTTCTCTTTCTCTCCCTTATTCCCTCTTCCATCTCCCATTCCACATCATTAACGCAGTGGTGATGATACATTAACCTTCTCGTTTACTTATTCCTTCAAACATCGCTTTCTCCGTCTCTTCTTCATTCGCCCATTGTGGCAAAAATAAAAATAAAATAAAATAAAATAAATTTCTCCCCTAGTCTCCGGGAAGGACGGTATTTTAGGGCGTTATAGACACCCATAAAAATATTTATTTGTCCTCGTACTACTTCCCCTTGCTTTCTGCAGCCCCTTGCTTCGCCCCCCTGCTTCGCCCCCTCTGCTTCGCCCCCTGCTTCTGCCCCCCTGTTTCTGCCACCTCCCCTGCTTGCCCCCCCCCCCACGGTGGAGTACAATATCCCTGTCTTATTGTTTAAACTTGATTTAATACTCAGAGCCTCCCCAGCCTCCATCCCCTCTTCTCAGCCATTTCTCTATTCCTTAGATCTTTCTTCCTCTTCATTCTACTCCTCCTCCTCTTTCTCTTCATTCTCTTTAACATCTTCCCTCCTTGTCTTGCCTTCCCTTCCCTGCTTTCTCCTCTCCCCTCCTTCTCCCCTCTCTTCTCCCCTGTGCTTATTTTCCTCACCCGCCTCTACCCTGTCCTCCCCTTTGTTCTTCCCTTCACCCCTCTCTCTCTCTCTCTCACCCTCTCCTCCCCTTCTCCCGTTCTACCGCTTCCTGTTACTCTTTTTCCCCCTTCCTCTCCTCTCACTTGCCTTTTCCTCCTCCTCTCTATCCTCTCCTCCCCTTCACTTCTTCCTGCCGCTCTTCCTCCCTCTCCTCTCGTTCTTACCCTCCCCAGCCTAGGCTCGCTGTGTACGGGTCATTTGCTGTATATTTCCACCCCATAGCGGAAGAGACTAGGCTGGCTCACTGATGGAAGGGAGGGTCCCGTCTCTCTTGGCTCCTCCCTCCCTCCCTCCCTCAATTTCTGACTCCCTCCCTATCTTTTTCCCTTCCTTACTGACACTCTCCCTGACTCTTGTCCTCCCTCCCTCTATCTCTGACTCCCTCCCTTTCTGCTTCTGACTCCCCCCCGTTTGTTTCCTTCCCTTTCCGCTTCTCTCCCTCCTTCCTTGATTCTTTACTTATCTGACCCCTTTCTCTCTTCTTCCCTTCCTCTGTTTAGCTTTGTCTACACACCTTCCCCTCATTCTCCGCTTCCTCCCTTGTTTCTTCCCCCTTCCCTCCCTCCTCACAAGTCAAGACCTAATGCTCCTTGGATAGGTGGGTGTGATTAATTCTTATAGCCCCTGAGGGGAGACCAGCCAAGTCGGGGATTATGTTTGGGCAGGCAAAGAGGGACGGCTTGATAAGAGGCGCCCGTCACTGAATCCTTACGACCCGGCAAAAGAGGATGGGGTCGTGACGTGGGTCGTGGCGAGGACTGTCAGCTAGGTCGTGTCGTGGGTCGTAGTGGGCAGTGACGGGGGCCGTGACGAAGGTCGTAGTGGACAGTAACGGGGGCTATGACTTAGGTCCTGCCGTGGGTCGTAACTTAGGTCTTATTTACATTGAACACTCCTACTGACAAGACCAGGATGATGAAGGCTTTACAAAGTCACAATTCTGAAGAATCAACGTAGACGAGTGAGTTTAGGATAAGTTGTGAGGACATCTTGAGGGACACCTGTTAATATGGGAGACCAGGAGGTATAAATCTTCCTCATATTCTCTTCCTCAAAGGTTTCAATGTTAAAATGTCCTGCTATACTCAAGGACTCGTGGTAACCCCCCCCCCCTGCCGATGATGTGAGAACAGAAACAAGAGGAACATCTAAGAGGAGAAGAGATGTTTACGACATGCTCACTCAGGAAGTCTTAAATCGTGTTTATATACCCACAGCTTCATTAAGAAACACCAGAATAGCAACAGTGATTCCTACAGTGTGAAAGAGGGTCCTACAGGCCTGACGAGGTGTGGATACAGTACACTGAACATTAAGCCCCAGTACACAAAGACCTAACGTGACCAGCACTACATTCGACAGTCCTCACTTCCCAAACTAAAATCAGGTATGTACCCATTAGCACTTAACTCGACTGGGGTTGATCCAAGCACGAACCAGTGCCTCTTTAAAAACAGAAGGTAAGCGCTGTATCCACTCGGCCACCTCACCCCTCACACAATGTAACATTATCAAAATACGCTGCATCATCCTGTCATTAGGCTGTGTCTTTTTGCTTAATTTTATTTCAGATCAAAAAGGTGGCGACTTACTCCTAGACGTGTCAGTTTAATTCATCATAAAACTACAACATATTCTTATACAGCCACCAACAACCTCCGTCTGCTTTTCAACTCACCTCATACAAGAGTTAAATAATATCCGGCGGAGCAGAATTACTCACTTACCGACCACTCCTCGTTGTGTTAACAAGTGCGTGATGCAGTAAAGGTTTCCAACTCTTGCCTTCATTGTTTCCAAGTATTTTCACCTTCCTCTCTTACCTTGTTGATCTACGTGTCAGCATTACTCTTTCTTTAGTGTTTTTACATCACAATTCTGTTCGTTCCTTGTTATTCTGTGGACGCTAGAAGACAAGGCTCTATGATAACTACTATTGCTGCTTTCCTGTGTTTAACAATGTGATTCTTTCCTTGTGTTCGTAATGATTGTCTTGTCACCTATGATTGTGTTCCTATACTGACAATCTTATCATCTTCACTATCTCGAACCTGCAGTATATAGCCGATTGTACCTCCCCTATAGTCTGAATCAGTATATATACCGTATACTGTTTAGTGTATATATCCAAATGCCTTTTTTAACACAACTATGCGAGGGTGGTGGCGCCTAGGAGCTGCTGCCCAGGTAAAAATATACTGAGGCAAACACACTGAGTATTATGATATAAAACACAGAGGCAGCTCCTTGTTAAAAGTAAGTCCGTAAAAATGTTAAACCAACACAGTTCACCAAAAGTAGATACAAAAGCTGCTTGTGTGTGTGTGTGTGTGTGTGTGTGTGTGTGTGTGTGTGTGTGTGTGTGTGTGTGTGTGTTCAAAGGCAAGATAATAAAACTCTCTCTCTCTTCACACACTTCCTTCAGTCTGGGTCTTTGTGTGTGTTACATGAACCAGCTCAGTGGTGAGTACAACGATGAAGCGAAGTAAATGAGCGGTAACTTGCATGTACTCATCTTTCAACACATTAGCAAGACTGTGCGTGTGTACCTAGCCTCTCTCTCTCTCTCACAGGCAACACCTCACCCGACATTGAATTACTTAGCACCAACACATCCTACATACAGTCTGCGACACCTAATTCAACACATAACAACACAGCTTCAGTCTTAAGCCATACAGCCTCAGTCTTAAGCCATACATCATCAGTCTTACACCATACATCCTCAGTCTTACACCTCAGTCTTACCTCATCCTATTCAACACAGCCGCCTCAGTTACCATACATCCTCAGTCTTACACCACACAGCCTCAGTCTTACATCACACAGCTTCAGTCTTTGCCAACATATGATTCAGCTTTACGAGAGAGAGAATTATCGCGTTATTTGATCTGGAATTCGGAGTGGTAGAAGCTTCGCCTCACAAGAGAAAAGTCTCGGGTTCGACTCTCGGGCTGGCTGGAGGTCTGGCGTATATACTATCGGGTGAGCTTATCGATAGGGGGAGGTATAACTGACGACCCGCTGGATGTGCTGTGCCGTAGCAGAAAAAAGGCTTTTACTTTTGATATGTTATACAGATATGCAGTATTTCGCACTAGTATATAAATAGGGTCGAACATGTAACTATTGTATACACAACTATTAATCATCACCCGAGGGAATACAAACTGTGCCCGCGAACCGTTTTCATGGCAGGATAGATATCGGAGTAGTGACGTTGTTACTGTAAGTTATTGTAGTCACTGCTGGAGGCATCGTTTTCTTTAATCCCGAAATGTAACAGACAGGACCGAAAATAATACCCTGCCCTACAGTTGCAGGCTGGACAGTAAAATAAAAACTTCATTGCTTAACCTAACCTAACCTAACCTAACCTAACCTAACCTAACCTAACCTAACCTAATCTATCCTAACCTACTTTAATATAACCTAAGTTAACTTAGGTATAGTTTGATTATGTAATGATGATAAACGGTCTTAAATACATAAACTAATTTTCATTGTAGTATATCACTCAGAACATAAAGTTAACCCAATATCGACATTAAGCGAATAACTGCTTAATGTCTACATTAAATATTTGACTTGCCTGATGTTGATAGCAACGGTGATAATGTCGATCTCGATATTAAGACAATCTTTGCATTATGTTGACATTACATGCCAGCCTTTTGGTTAATGTTGAAATGTTGCACAATGATGACAATACTTGGCAGGTCCCCACATTATGCATACGAATAATTATATACTTAATTCTGAGAACAAATGTCGCTTTATAAATCAGAAAGTAACCAACAATAATTAGTTAGGTTACGTTAGCTTTATACATAAAAACATCAGCATGCAACACAGGCATTCGAGCGTCTGCCAACATCTGTAAAAACTTCTTTGCTTAATGTTGAACATCTGCTAATGTTAGCATTTGGTAACAAAATTGTTTATTGTCAACAATCGGTAAATTGGCCTGCCTAATGTTAACATTAGATGATTGGCTTGTTTGTGTGTGTGTGTGTGTGTGTGTGTGTGTGTGTGTGTGTGTGTGTGTACACTTGGATATCCCAGTAACATATAAGAAAATTCTTACCAATGCACCGACTCCGAGTGATTTACGGAGCGGATATTAAACTGCTGACGGAGGAGCCAATAATTGAGAACGTCGTGTAAAAATTATCACAATATATATATATAAATGATTTAAAGCAACGCGATATTCACGGCATGAAATTGTACGAGTTGATTTGTGTTGGAGCATCTGGCCATAACTTACACTGTTTCATATCAGAGCGTATTTAGAACGATATTAGAGCCTAGGTCAGTGGTATATGTTAGTCACTACACATGTTCTTAATATACGACCTCATTTGTCTACACCCGAATGCTTTTTCATGCTGCCTGGGAAATACTACTGAGTCCTCTTTTAATATTCCTTGAGAAATATAGGAATAATATTGGCACTTTTTCTTTACGCTTGAGAAATAATATTTACTGTTTTATATCACCCGAAAAAAATCTAACGAAGGTACTTTCTCATAGCGTGAGAAATATTACTGACTCTCATTAATCTTGCCTGAGGAATATTAACACTTCCTTTAATAATATAGACTGAGAAATAGTATTCATAACACCGCTTTTTAACATGACTTGAGAAATACTACCGAGTCTCCCTTTAATTTGGCTCAGGAAATATCACCGACGATTACAATGTTCCCTTGTTAACAGCCAAAACGAGTAGGTTCAATTAACACCGCCCCCCCACACTTCACCTTCCCCCCCACACCTGGAGACGGGTTGGGGAGGGGGGTTATGAGGGGAGAGGAGGGGGAAATAAGAGGGGGAAGTGTAGTAGGTGCATCCAAATATATCCCAGACAACCAGACAACCAATCAACCAACCAAAGTGATAGAGTAACCATTGAGTAGCCCCTTCCCCCAGTAAATGAGTTTCGCGCGGCACCTGGAGACGGGATGGAGGAGTAGGGATGGTCTACCTGAGTCGTCTTCAAGTGTGTTATGGAAGACTCATAAGATGATAGTGTAATAAGTAATTGTCTTAACCTTTTTTAAATGCGTAACTAAAAACAAATTGTAGAGTCTATAGATTATATTTTACATTGACACACATACAGACATATATAGATAAACACACACACACACACACACACACACACACACACACTAAAAATGTTGCTTCACTTACACTGGACACCGCCTCTAGTATCACACCACAATTTTTAAGTCGCTCCTAACTGCACTTGGAAAAGCTTACAGCAACACACTAAAAAGATTTTTATGTCCGTAACTGTTCTCCTTCTTGACATACGACTACAATTTACGTAAAAACTCCACACAACATCTTTTACACTCGTGGATTTTTGCGTATGTGTCTGAAGTTTGCACTCTGATTACAAGTTCAGTGTTGCTCAACTAATAATAATAGGAAAAGTTTTTTAAACAACAACAACAACAATACTATTACTACTACTACTACTAATAATAATAACAATAATAATAATAATATCGAATCAAAGCCGATATAAACCCTGGTAGCGAACTGTTACCATGGACAAGGTAAATATCGAACTATAAAAAATAGCGACGTTCTTACTGCAAATTAAGGTAGTTACCGCTGCAGACTGTCCCGTGTCATCGTTTTCTTTAACCACCGTAAATCCCGACGTTATTATAGCACGAACCGTTACCTTGTATCATGTAAAACTTGTAACATGTAAATCATACCAAGTCATTTTTTAGGATTGTTTTTTTTACACGTGTGTGTGTGTGTGTGTGTGTGTGTGTGTGTGTGTGTGTGTGTGTGTGTGTGTGTGTTATCACCAGGGGACCATCTTGGTAGCAGTGCATCACACGTCAATACACTGTACACCATTCGTACTAAGTCTCGTAAATCCGACGAAAACTTGACATATTCACTATACATATTTACGAACAGACGGGCGGACGGACAGACTCAAGAAGTGTATTTCTCTCGTATAGTTTTGGTTCATATTGGCAACCTAGAGCGAATGGTGGGCGACATCAACGATAACAAAGACCCACGCTGCAACCCACCCCTCACCAACCAACCCACCCACACGCCCACCCAGCAAGAATATGGTGTCCCCAGAAGGAAAATAAACCCTTTGATGCCCTGTTATCTCACCGGGTTGTAGGGATTCAAACTCCCTGTACAATCAATTTATATGTGTTTGTTTTGTTATTTTGCCAAAGTGAGTCGAAGAGAAAAAATATGGTGTGTGTTGTATTTTGATCTTGGAAACAACCTGTAGATAACCTTGTTTCGAATAGATTTTTCCAACCTAACCTAACCTAACATAACCTAATCTGTATATGGGTTTGAATAAAATTGTCTTCAGATTTATCGTAAAGATGAAAGGACATCTAAAATATTGCTGACATTACAAAAAAAATAATAATAATGATGTGCAAAGAACTAAATAAATAAATAATAATAATAATAATAATAACAATAACAATAAAAATAATAATAATAATAATAATAATAATAATAATAATAGTAATAATAATAATAATAATAACAACAATAACAATAAAAATAATAGTAATAATAATAATAATAATAATAATAATAATAAAAATAATAATAATAATAATAATAATGATAATAATAATGATAATAATAATAATAATAATAATAATAATAATAATAATAATAATAATAAAAACAATAATAATAATAATAATAATAATAATAACAATAACAATAATAATAATAATAATAATAATAATAATAATAAAAATAATAATAATAATAACAATAATAATAATAATAAAGACCAACACGACTTCCCATGCAATATATTTTCACATAATTTCTAGTAGAGGAAAAAACATGAAAAAAAAAAACATTAACATCTGAGTAGATCGATGTTAAAATCCCAACCTCCTTTACCTACTACACCCACGTGTCCAGGAAATTTTGTTCTCAACTGTACATGGTAATAAAAACAAGTATTAAACATTATAGAAGTTAACTATCACAAAATACTTCATAATTACATTAAGAAATCAATTAATAATTCTTGGAAAAATATAATATAGAGAGAATGGATTAATTTCGTTATTTTAAATCGAGTGAATATTATGAGGAGAACGTTAACTAAGACTCAAAAATACTGATGATTATTCCTAACGCAATTCTTAATTTCAGAAGAGGATTATTGGATTACATTAATTAAGTCTGCCATTTCCATCCAAAAATTGTACGGGAAAATATTCGAATCTTAAAAGAAACTTGATGAGAATTCTTAATCCTTATTTGTAAAAGAAGATTTAAGTATTACGGCTTATAATTTCTTCTAAGGAATAAATATCACCCAAAAAAAAAGGATAGGAATCACGTAAAGCTTAGACACCCCAGCTTATTTCACCTAAGGATTCAACACCAAACCTAACATAACATAACCAAGCTTAACCAAACCTAAACTAACATAATCTAACCTAATCTAACTTAACCTGACCTAACTTAACCTGACCTAACTTAACCTGACCTAACTTAACCTAACCTAACTTAACTTGACCGAACTCAATATAACAAAAAGTTGACGAATAAACTGACCACCACCACTTGAAGCCAACTCATCAATTTTACCACAACGGATGACATCATTTCTATACCATAAATTTCCACTCATCAATCACCATGAAGGAAAACTCACAACAAATAGGGTCATCGATATAGAATGCCCAGATACAAAAAAAAAACTATCTATAATAAAATCAGGGCATTCTTTTTTCGACGACACTCTGTATATATATAAAAAAAAAAGATTCACCAGATTTAGCACAGTTTTTTCCCTACTCTCCCTTCCCTTACCCCCTCCCCCTACCCCCCTTTCAGTTTTGCATAGGCGTCATAGGGGCGTCAGGAAAAATATAGAACGCTTTATACACTGTTGCACTTTACCCAAAATTCCATACAATATATAGCGACTAAAAAAAAATGAAACGTGTTAGAAAAAAATATAGAGAAGAGATTCGTACAACTTTTAAAAAAAAACTAAATTATAAATAAAATGAAAGAATAAAAATGTAAATAAATGTGAATAAAAGGATGATAAAAATAAGGTGTTCTTGGAGACGTGATAATGAGGAATTATAATTTTATTTTGTGAGTATGGGAAGTTAATATGAGGGAAGACCTGGTGTTAAATATTCCCTCCCTCCCTCCCTCCCTCCTCTCTTCTCCCTTCCCCTTCCTCTCTTTATCGCCTCTCCCCTCACGCCCCTCTGCTGCCACACAGATCATCCCCCCTCCCCCCTCCTTCTCTTCTGGTCCCACCCATAGCTTTCATTTTCCTCCTCTCTCTCACTGATTATTTTCTCCCCATTTACCCTCTCCCGCTTCTTATATCCTCTTACCATATCATCATCTCCCCACCTTGTGTTGAATCATTTTCACTCCCCACGTCTCCTCCTCCCTGCCTCTACTCCCCACCTTATTCCAATCTCCGCTCCCCAGTCACCTCCTACCTCCTCCTCCTCCTCCTCCTCTTTCCTCTCATCTTCCTCTTCCCCCTTCTCCTCCACCTTCCGCCTTCTCCCTTCTCCTCCTCGTCTCCCCATCCCCCCAAAATCTTTCTTTTCTCTCTCCACACCTTACTCCCCTTCACTTCCTCCTCCTCTCCCCAGTTCTTCCTCCCCCTTCACCCAATACAATACCACACTCAACCACTCCCTCCTCATCTCCCCACCGCTCTTACCTCTTCTCCCTACATATTACCCCTCTCCCCACTTAACTCCCCCACCCCTTGGCCCCGTCTCTCACCGCCCCGTTAGAGCCTCATGGGATCCCAAATTTGCAATGTAAATCTGACTGAGGTTCCGGGGAGGAGGATAGAGGAGAGGGGAGTGAGGGAAGGAAGTGGGGTGGGAAGAGGAGATGGGTGGAAGAAGGGTGATGGGACAAGAAGGGGTGAGAGATGGGGGGTTAGAGAGAACGGGTGGAAGAGGAGTTTAACAGGGGAGAGAGGAGATGGTGGGGAAAAGGTGGAAAAGGATAAATGGTGAGGGGAGGTGAGAGGAGGGAAACGATGGGGGAAGGGGAGGGGAAATAATAAGAAGTGTGAGAGGGGAGAAGGAAGGGAGGTAAGAGGGTGGGAGAGAGAAGGGAGGGGTGATGACGCGTAAAGCCATCAAACACACAACCTGGCCAGTTCTGTCAATCATCGGCCGGGGTGACAAGACCTGCAGGAGAGAGAGAGAGAGAGAGAGAGAGAGAGAGAGAGAGAGAGAGAGAGAGAGAGAGAGAGAGAGAGAGAGAGAGAGAGAGAGAGAGAGAGAGAGAGAGAGAGAGAGAGAGAGAGAGAGAGATGGATGATGGATGATGACTGAGGATGGTGAGGGTTGTAGTAGTAATAAGGTAATAATGAAGAAAGTACAGAGGTGGGTGAGCCTGGACACAAACACACAAATAATGTTTGTTTTTTGTTTGTTCGTTTGTTTGTTTTTGTTGGGTTTTTTACGCCGAAGACAACACAATAAACAAATACGATGATAGATAAACATAATTCAACTTGGAAATGACACAGTGAAGTAAATTTGATCTCACAAACCGTTTATCACCTGTTGACGTTATTACCAACTTACCAAGGTGCATCTCTATCCCTTAAATACATAATTTACCAATACTCATCAACTTAACATTTTAGATACATATTTGTATTTATTTTCCTAATTATACACTCACATGTAGCGCCCCCCCCCCCAAACACCTCCATTCATTCCTTAATATTAATTCACCTGTAGCACAACTACCCCCTCACCTTTAACACTCACCAAAATAAACAGAATATCAACATCACATAGATCCATCTCACAGTGGAAATACTCAGGGTGTCTCAGAAAAATTGTATACACAGCACCATACAGATTTCTCCTGAAGATTGCTTAGAATGATCCTATTACAAGCATCGACATTCTCCTTGCTTGTGGGAGACCTCGTGCATCAACAAGTGAGGATAATGTAAAATGTTGTGATATAAACATTCATGCGATCTCCATGAAAATCTGTAATGTAGTTTGTATACATTTTTCTGAGACACCCTGTATTCGTCAGCGTAAAGAGACTGCTGCCACAAACTTGGTACAATATTGATAGTTAATGCATAAACTTTTTCGCCAATTAAGAGGAGGAAAGTTGTAATGAGGGAGGGAGGGGAAGGAGGGAGGGAAGGAGAAGGAAGGAGAAGGAAGGGGGGAGGGAGAAGGGAGGGAGGGAGGGAGAGGTTGCGGGGAACGCCTGCACTTTTCATATACAGTATACAAGTATTTTTATTTTTCTTAGACTCGCGAATTACTGGATAGAATTTTCCGTTTTAATTTTTTTACATACGCATTGTTTTCAAGTTAGATTTCTTTATTTACAACTTTTCTTTTTTACAAACACTATATTTACAGGTTCAATTCTCTCTTTTACAGCCGTCAATTTACATGTTCAGTCAATTTACAGGTATAATTCTACACGGTTCATTTTGGGTTCATTTACACGGCTATGAATTTACAGGTTAAATTCTCTTTTACACAAACGAATTTATGGGTTAAAGAATTTACAACCAAAAATTTACAGGATAACCAACTACACTCAACCTAAGTTAATCATCACAATTACACATAGCCAACAACAACCACTCACCACCACATCAACCACAGTCAACCACAACAACCACACACTCAACCACACACTCAACCACACAACCAGAGTATAGGGAGGGCAGCAAACATCACCTCTGCCGTAAAGCCTTCCATCAAATTTTACGTATATCAGATGACAGGAAGACGGGACCTTACACCCTGTTTCAATCTTACTCTATACTCTACTGTACACTCATACATAGAGCAGCCTCTGTGTATTTGGGAATATGTATACTCGAATTTATGCGTATGTATAGTTTATAATGTTTTGGCTCCTTTATATATCGAATTTATGTATATGTATAAAATATTTCTATACGTGATTATTTATTTGGTATGTTTATATTTATTTGTATGTGTGTAACAAGTCTTTCTATGGATAATCTATAATTTCTTGAGTTCTTCTATAGTTCATATGTACTCGAATTTACACACACACACACACACACACACACACACACACACACACACACACACACACACAGAGTCCTAACATTCCCAACTGTCCACATAGGTAAAATTAGGAAATATGTTTGCACCTCAAAATTACAACTTTACACTTTAATTTCAATTTCAGGTCAGGACAGAAACATTCTCCTGACTGTGTAATTAACCTGCACCAAATTCCTGCTTCATGACTGTTCGAGTTAATAACACGGCTGACCCTCGATTAAAAACACCGTACGTCTGGCTCGCTTCTATATATTATAATTTTTTTTTATTTTCGAGAGAGGTTTTATAGTCTCTCATAAAAAAAAAAGATACGCCGTAATACCTCACTACAATATTGCCAAGGTTGTGTGTTGAAGCTGCTGCCTCAGTCGGGTGTATAGACCAACTAATACACATGACCTCTGCCGCTGGAGCACCCAATAGGAAATTAATGACTCGGTATAACTGCAACTCTCCAGCCATGATAACGAAAAATTCAGAAATTTATCGATCACTGTTTTCAGATATGACTTTCCAAAATATGTTGAAAAAGTAGAATAATTGAATCCCTGCGGCGAATGTCATCTCAGAAGCCAACCTATGACATCACTGTCCTCGTTACGTCACCAAATTATGTGACGTCATTAATTATGACGTCAGCATTATTATTCTCAGCAACCCCTTCATGGCTTCAACACCCCCCTCTATGACGTCAATAACCCGCTCATGGCCTCAGCAGTCCTTCTATGACGTCAATAACCCGTGCATGTCGTAAGCAGTCCCTCTATGACGTCAGTAACTCGTTCATGGCGTCAGCAGCCCCTCTGTGACGTCAGTAACTCGTTCATGGCGTCAGCAGCCCCTCTGTGACGTCAGGGGATGCCGTCAGTGAAGTCTCGGGTGAGCCAACACACAAATTACACCAATTTCCAATTTTAATTGTCCAGGAGGGAGGACGCTGGGGGAAGCCACTTGAAAAATGGGCAAAATTGTTTTTGCTCCGAATTTAGAGGATTTTTTCAAACATCTGCCGGAAAATGACTTGATTTTCAACAACACAAAAATTTCTGCCCATCTAACTCTTTTGTTTTTCCAACTGGGTGTTTTGATGCTTGTTTTCCATCTCTTATATCACAATATTTGTTTCTTGCCTGTAAAAATGTAAACGCGGGTGTATTCCTGTAATGTGCACACATAAAGAGAACACACACACACACACACACACACACACACACAGCAGCAGATGGCGAGATGATCATCCTGGGATACTAAGACGGATGATGGCAGTGAATGATCCACCGTCTTTCCTCCTTCACTCCTGTAGCCTCGTTACCTATAGGCTGTTCTTACTATTACTTCCTCTCTCTCTCTCTCTCTCTCTCTCTCTCTCTCTCTCTCTCCCCTATAATCCACCCAACAAAACAACAAAATACCAGAGAGCTACAGGCAAGGTTGGTAAGCCTTGATAGTGGTAAGCCGTGAGAGTCCTCGGTAAGGTTGGTCACCCTTGTTATCCCAACAGGCCAGGGGGTCATGATCTCTGTTGTTGTGGCGCCGGAGTTTATGCCTCACTTTATGGCCTATTTGTCATGGATATTTTAATTCTGGCGGTGATGTAACCCGCTGGGCCGCTGAGCTCCCCAGGCAGAGGGGGGAACTTATTTATTTTGATTACCGTACATTGAGATGCGGTCCCTCTGAATATTTTCTGATTGGTCTTCATGTAGTGTAGCATATGTCTATACGTCAGTAACTCGTTCACGATATGTGAACTGCTGGGAACGAGTCTCCGAAATGCTAGGAACGAGCCTCTGAATTGCTGGGAACGAGTCTCTGAACTGCTGGGAACGAGTCTCCAAACTACTGGGAACAAGTCTCCAAACTACTGGGAACAAGTCTCTGAACTGCTGGAAACGAGTCTCTGAACTGCTTGGAACGAGTCTCTGAACTGCTGGGAACGAGTCTCTAAACTGCTTGGAACGAGTCTCCAAGCTACTGGGAACAAGTCTCTGAACTACTGGGAACAAGTCTCTGAACTGCTTGGAACGAGTCTCCAAACTGCTGGGAACAAGTCTCTGAACTGCTTGAAACGAGTCTCCAAACTACTGGGAACGAGTCTCTAAACTGCTAGTCTATACCTGTCTATATCATTTGGGTTTGGTGGAGTTTCGAACACGTTTAACGGAAATTTATTCACGACTACATATCTGGAGTAGCTGATGGCCGTCCCACTTGTCTTCGGAGTCAAGGAAACTACCGGCACCAACATCTTCAGAGGGGAAGTTATGTGTTCGTGTAATAATGTAGAAGCGAATGTTGTGACAGCACCAACAACGGGCTAGACCAACACTAACACAATGTTCAGGTACAGTCAAGAGCTCGTATTGCAACCTCAGTACCTGCCAACATTGCACAAAAGGAAACTAACTAACCACCTGATGAGATAACAATAATAATAATAATAATAATAATAATAATAATAATAATAATAATAATAAATATCCATTTACAAAATTCTTTACCGTCCCTCATGATATTATTTAACCAACCCTCTGAATGTACTGTAATATCCTATATCATATTTACATTACATGACCCAACATTACTGTCAGTTGATGTCATATGATTATCTATAATTCACTTAGAGTTTGACCTGTGGTATGGCGTCATTACCTAAAATCACTTACCACATCTGATCTATCATTTCATTAGTTGACCTGAGTTTATCATCTACATTAAAAGTTTTATAACCTAACATTTTGTTTTAAGATTCATATCTCTCTCTCTCTCTCTCTCTCTCTCTCTCTCTCTCTCTCTCTCTCAGCACCACACTCCGTTAAAAATGACCATCATTTGTTACATGAATACACTAAATTGCAATCCACTGAACTGATTTCATTCGTAACGACTCTCTTCAAGATCAGTTGCAACAGCGGTTCAATTAAGGCATACCCGATACATCTGAGTAGTACATTACGATAAACTCATGCAATGCTCTGGGCTCTCCCGGTTTCAATGCTCCGGCCGCTCCCGGTTTCAATGCTTCGGCCGCTCCCGGTTTCAATACTCCGGCCACTCCGGGTTTAAATGCTCCGGCCACTCCTAGTTTCAATGCTCCGGTCACTCCTGGTTTTAATGCTCCAGTCACTCTCGGTTTCAATGCTCCGGCCACTCCTGGTTTCAATGCTCCAGCCACTCCTGGTTTCAATGCTCCAGCCACTCCTGGTTTCAATGCTCCGGCCACTTCTGGTTTCAATGCTCCGGCCACTCCTGGTTTAAATGCTCCGGCCACTCCTAGTTTCAATGCTCCGGTCATCCTTGGTTTAAATGCTCCAACCACTCCTGGTTTCAATGCTCCAGCCACTTCTGGTTTAAATCTTGACCACTCCCTGGTTTCAATGCTGACTCCCGGTTAATTGCTCGGTGACTCCCGGTTTAATTGCTCCGGTCAATCATGGTTTAAATGCTCGGGCCACTCCTGATGTTAACCTTGTGGCATTTAATCTCAACAGCCATAAACGTTCGGGTCCGATTAATTTTCTGGTGTGGATGTGACTTATTAGAGAGCACAAGAGGTAAAGGCTGGAAGGTATAGCACACAAGTGAGGCTGGAAGGTATAACACCTGAAGAGGTAAAAGGCTGGAAGGTATATACACAAGAGGTAAAAGGCTGGAAAGGTATAGCCACAAGAGGTAAGGCTGGAAGGTATAGCACACAAGAGGTAAAGGCTGGAAGGTATAGCACACAAGAGTTAAGGCTGGAGGTATAGCACACAGAGGTAAAGGCTGGAGTGTAAGCACACAAGGTTAAAGGCTGGAAGGGTATAGCACACAAGAGGGTAAGGAAACAGAGTGCCAGCACAGAGGTAAAGGCACCAAGAAGGTACCATGCACAAGAGGGAGTAAAGGCTGGGAAGGAGTCCTGTGTACAGGAGGTAAAGGCTGGAAAATTATATAGCACACAAGGAGGGTAAAAAAGGCTGGAAGGTATAGCACACAAGAGGTTAAGGCTGGAAGGTATAGCACACAAGAGGTAAAGGCTGGAAGGTATAGCACACAAGAGGTAAAGGCTGGAAGGTATAGCACACAAGAGGTAAAGGCTGGAAGGTATAGCACACAAGAGGTAAAGGCTGGAAGGTATAGCACACAAGAGGTAAAGGCTGGAAAGTATAGCACACAAGAGTTAAAGGCTGGAATATATAACAAACTTAAACACAGGAATTCAACCAAACGAAAATCGTATTAACTTCAATAAACTGTTGATCAAATAATCGGGTCATGTAAGCATTAAATACCCTAACTGAACGCTAACTACCTCATTGATAACCTAACCTAATCTTCAGTAACTTAATCAGGGTTCCCACACGAATCACAATTTTATTTCCCTGGTTCACTTGGTATATTGGTGTTTTAGTATGGATGGTGATGGTGGTAGTTTAGGTGTGTGCTGGTGGTGATGGTGGTAGTTAAGGTGTGTGATAGTGGTGGTAGTTAAGGTGTGTGTTAGTGGTGGTAGTTAAGGTGTATGATGATGTTGGTGGTGATGGCGATAGTTAAGGTGTGTGATGATGTTGGTGGTGATGGTGACAGTTAAGGTGTGTGATGATGTTGGTGGCAATGGTGGTAGTTAAAGTGGGTGATGGTGGTGGTAGTTAAGGTGGGTGATGGTGGTAGTGGGAGTGAATATTTATGTTAATTATTTATGTTAATGTGAAAACTTAGAAGGTGGTTGACACGCATAACTGTTCAGAATCAAATTAAGTAAACATGCCTCAACCTTATGTTACGTAAACAAAGACAAATAATAATTATAATAGTTTACCTTATGTAATATTCTCAGCAGTGTTGACGTCACCAGCTTCAGTCTTTTTTCTTCCACCATCAAACTTTCTGATTGTTTCTTCACTTTGTCTTCTTTGTATCTTGAGGTGAAGTGACATAAAAATACTACTCATCTGTGTCGACTACAACACAACACAGACACTAGGATCTACCCTGAAAACATGTGTGTTAGTAGAACTGAACCCTAAGCTGAATGTTGTACTGTACAAGCCTTGGTGTGTCTCACTACCTGAAGTTGGCACCGTTATACGTTTCCAGCACTGGCGGGGCAGGTGTTAGTACAGTACAGTATGGCAGGCAGAGAACATCTAGTGTCCTCCCCTGACACATCAAGGCTCACGGGTCAACAAATCACAAATATGTGGTTTATGGACCTGCATTACTTTATATAAATTCAAATTCAATAATATATCAATCTTAACATTTTATTACCGATTATTTTAGATGTGAATATTCTAAAACTGCAACACACTGTAATGTTACGTTAATCATTTAAGCTAAACCGGTAAACTTGCACTTACCTTAACCCTTTCTTGGTGCGTCTTGGGCATTGAAGTCTCGGTCCTTGGTGTCACAGGTAACCGTAGAACAAAGCAATATTAGATTTTGAAATTATCAGTGGTCCTAAAACAACACTTCTTTAGAATAAAATAATCTCCCTGTGACAGGCTCCCATACCTGGTCTACCAGATTCAATTAATATAAACTTAAGGCGAAACTAAACAAATTTTTGATAATTAATATGCATGTTTGTCACTTATGGTAAGTCATGGACGTAGAAAAATATGATTGAGATGATTATGCTGCTAAAACCTATCAAACCCACTTCTTATAACTTAGACTAAAGTAAACAAAAATGAGCTAAACTTTGTGAGACATCAGCTCTATGCATGACATTGTTACGGTCACTCCCGGGGAAAACTTTTTTCACCCTGACCAGGAGCAGCTTTGTGAGTTTACTACCAGCAGTAACATCACTCTGCGAACACAACGATTGTTTAAACATAACCTGTAACATATTATGGTTTCCATGGTAGTGATAAGGGTAGGTGTAACTACAACAGTCTTAGTCAGTACATTAGCTTAGTAAATGTAAGATTAGCGGCTGACCTCTCTTGTATACATCTGGTAATATTAGGAGCTTGTTCTAAGTATATAAAATAGGGTCACTATTTCAAATTGGTTAATATAATTTACTGAAATTAGACATAACATTCTGGTTTTGCAGTTACCACTAGAGTGTTTAATCATCAGGTGAAATAAGTTGAGGTTCCTAATATTCATGAGAGCCTAAATATCATCAGGTTAAGTGTCTTATGGAGACTTAAAAATGTACATATATTAAGAAACATATACAAATCAATAAGAAATTGAATATAAACAACTAAAGTTATAGAAAAGAAATAGAGAAATTAAGTAAAATCATCTAACAACAAAAATCCCGGGGTGGAAGTGTCACACCAGCACGAATAATGTTTACAAATTAACCAACTAAGACGCAATTTGTCCCCGAGTCCAGCCTGGGCGTCTTATAGGCGGGTTTAAGTGTCGTTGTGTAGGTGAGGGAGGGAGGGAGGGTGAGGTAGTGTGTTAAGAGGGAGGGGGGGAGGGAAGGTGAAGTAATGTATGTTCGGAGGGTGAAGGGAAGGAAGGAGGAATGAGGTAGTGTGTTAAGAGGGAGGGGGGGGAGGGAAGGTGAGGTAGTATGTTAGGAGGAATAGAGGGAGGGAGGGAGGGACGGATCACCTAGTGTTCCTTACCTTGACCCATCTACTGAGTACATTACGGTTAGTAAGAAATTGAAGGTCAGTGAGGATGGTACACTGACACGGTACACAAAAGACGGTACACGATACACAAACGACGGAACACAGACAGTACACAAAGACGGAACACAGACAGTACACAAAGACGGTATACAGACAGTATACAAGACGGAACACAAGAGAGTACACAGAGACAGTACACCATCAGAAAGACAGGAGAGTAAGAAGACACTCCCCTGAAGGTACTCACAAGTGGACAGTTAGTGTGGGGAGGGAGGTAGTATCAGTGTCTCAGAAGGGGCTAAGGTCATCAAGCTCCCCTTAACCTCCACCAAAACATCACCTGAAGATTAGACACCACCACCAGCTTATTTTACCTAATCATTAAATACACTAACGCTATCTAGGCCGGTTTCATTAGGTTAGGTTACAGGTGAAATAAAAATAGAGGTGTCTAATCGTTAGTTGATCCATAATATTCACAGGGGCGCCAGCACGAGCAATCAACCGCGTCTGGAGCTGCCCTCTGCATCCCGCAATAACAAAGACCTTCCTGAAGTAAACCAAGGTCTATAGAAGAGGAGGTCAACCAATGCGCAGGTGGGTGGAGCTTTGCCTCCCTCTCACCCCTTATAAACAGAACATTTTATGGTTCTACATTCTATACTTTGTTATCTTAGTATAATTAGGGAAGGTGATCACAGGTGCTGCCTTTGCCTCCAGGTGTGAGGTGATGTGACATGTGTTTTGAACTCACATGGCAAGGGTTACCTTCACTGACACTTGTTTCATCAAAAGAAAAAACACAGTCATCCATAGACATACATTTATGGTACAACAGTTTTAGAACTGCATGCAACACCCCTGGTTCCACAGTGAGCTTACAAAGCCAACGATACAGTATACTGATAGACAGGAAAGGAAATTTACTTTTATCAACAAGTAGCGATAACCTTTCGGGCCTAAGCTGCGAAGGGTCAGTGCTCGACTGATATCCTCCTCAAACCAGTATATTACAGGGATACCCGCCAAGAAAAAATCACTTGAGAAGAGGAAACAATAACTACTAAGAATATCGTTACTAGTAGCAGTAGCCTTAATAAAAGCATGTAATATCTGCTCATGCAAGTATATCCTCTCCTTAATGAATTGTTTAATAGACCAATATTCTAAAAAATATAAATGTGAAGTAAATCTGGGAGAAAACAATTAAATCTAAAGTTACTCAAAACAATAGTAAAGGCTTAAACTATACAGATGAGAGGAACACAAATACCAGTAATAAGAGCAAGTAATAAATAACTAAATAAACCCGGAAACTAAATATATATATTTCCATGTTTTATATTATATACTTACTGCAGTATATACTTATAACATATTTAGTGACCTAACAATAATGGTTGACCCTCGTGTACGACGATGGCTGGCACTAGGGCCAACATAACAACCACACCCTAAGTTAACGAGTTACATGACCCAGTGTCAAGGAGTAGTCCGAGAAGACCGGACAACTCGCCAACTGCACTGGCTAAACATTACCCCAGAACGAGATCCGCAAATTGATTAGCATCCAGGTTCCCAGTTACTTCTGAGTCGACAGGCAAATGGCGTAAAAAAAAAAATGGCCATAGTTTCACACTGCCCAGGAATCGAACGCGGGTCCACTCTCTTGCGAGGCGAGTATGCTGACCATTACATCACAGATTGACAAAATCATATTTCGCAAACAAAAAAGTTTTTTTTTTTTTTCGTGCCGGTCAAGCCCCGACCAGAGGTTAGCTAGACCCCCGGACAACTCTTCCGGAGCTTGACCAGCACGTGGTATTGGTATTATTATCTCGACTTAATTATATGTTACAAAGTCACTTGTGAGTTTTTCAGTGTTCTTTTTTATAATATTCACTTATTCTAAGCTAAATGTTAACAAATAAATGACTTAAATAATACGAAAACACAAATAAAAGCGGAACTCCACCTAATATATACTGTATGTTACACTAAATAGGGATAATTGGCCATTAGTGATAACTTCTATGTATTTCTCTTTTCCAGAAGCTTTTGACTGGCCATAAACGATCCTGTAGATCATAAATATACATATAAATGAATACCTTCATGCATAATGTAACCTGACCAGACCTAACCTAACTTAACCTAATCTAGCCTAACCTAATTAAAGTGTAATTTAACCATCATATGACAGTAAACGACGTTTTAACTGAAACCGACTAAATTTTACCATGTGCGAATTAATCTTAATTAAGTTGTAATAATAAAACCAAAAATTTATCTCTATTTAACTAAAACGACTGATGATTTGTAAAAGCTTAATCGTAGACTATATAATCCTGGCCATTAAACTAAATAGGGATAACTGCCTAATATCGATAACTTCTATGTATTATTTTAAGCTTCTAACTGGCCATCGGCGATCATTTACTTCATCATATTAGGTATTAGTAAATTGTTTTCTAGATAACTTAAACTAACTTGACCTAACCTTAACGAATATTACCTAAGAGTAATTAATTGTTTTGTCGTTTTAAATACAGGATAATCATCACGGGTGATATTATGATATATTCTAAAAAATACAAATGTGAAGTAAATCTGGGAGAAAACAATTAAATCTAAAGTTACTCAAAACAATAGTAAAGGCTTAAACTATACAGATGAGAGGAACACAAATACCAGTAATAAGAGCAAGTAATAAATAACTAAATAAACCCGGAAACTAAATATATATATTTCCATGTTTTATATTATATACTTACTGCAGTATATACTTATAACATATTTAATGACCTAATAATAATGGTTGACCCTCGTGTACGACGATGGCTGGCACTAGGGCCAACATAACAACCACACCCTAAGTTAACGAGTTGCATGACCCAGTGTCAAGGAATAGTCCGAGAAGACCGGACAACTCGCCAACTGCGCTGGCTAAACATTACTCCAAATTGACTAACATCCAGGTTCCCAGTTACTTCTGAGTCGACAGGCAAATGGCGTAAAATAAAAAAAAAATGCATAGTTTCACACTGCCCAGGAATCGAACGCGGGTCCACTCTCTTGCGAGGCGAGCATGCTGACCATTACATCACAGATTGCCAAAATCATATTTCGCAAACAAAAAGGTTTTTTTTTTTTTCGTGCCGGTCAAGCCCCGGACAACTCTTTCGGAGCTTGACCAGCACGTGGTATTGGTATTATTATCTCGACTTAATTATATGTTACAAAGTCACTTGTGAGTTTTCAGTGTTCTTTTTTATAATATTTACTTAATCTAAGCTAAATGTTAACAGATAAATGACTTAAATAATACGAAAACAAACAAATAAAAGCGGAACTCCACCTAATATATACTGTATGTTACACTAAATAGGGATAATTGGCCATTAGTGATAACTTCTATGTATTTCTCTTTTCTGGAAACTTTTGACTGGCCATAAACGATCCTGTAGATCATAAATATACATATAAATGAATACCTTCATGCATAATGTAACCTGACCAGACCTAACCTAACTTAACCTAATCTAGCCTAGCCTAATTAAAGTGTAATTTAACCATCATGACAGTAAACGACGCTTTAACTGAAACAGACTAAAGTTTACCATGTGCGAATTAATCTTAATTAAGTTGTAATAATAAAACCCAAAAGTTATCTCTATTTAACTAAAACGACAGATGATTTGTAAAGCTTAATCGTAGACTATATAATCCTGGCCATTAAACTAAATAGGGATAACTGCCTAATATCGATAACTTCTAAGTACTATTTTAAGCTTCTAACTGGACATCGGCGATCATGTACTTCATCATATTAGGTATTAATAAATTGTTTAATAGAAAACTTATACTAACTTAACCTAACCTTAACGAATATTACTGCAGTATATACTTATAGTATAACATATTTAATGACGTAACAATAATGGTTGCCCCTCGTGTATGATGATGGCTGGCCCTAGGACCACCCAAGGTCTATAGAAGAGAGATTGATTTGCTTTTGACATTATTTACGGAATCTCTAGTGTTTATTTTATGGTAAACTTATGAAAAAATATATAAATTCATATTCAGTAGTTATCAAACTACTTTTATAATGGACTGCAGATTCTGTTAGCCTCTCACAGCTATTCAATACCCACCGAGCATATCTGAACATTGGCAGTATTAATGTTGTCTTTTCTCCTGAAGAGGTTAATCCACTGTATCATAGTTCTTCATCTTTATGAAAAGCATGGAAGTGTGTTTCTCCCTCTCTTTTCATTATGTGACAGAGCGCACCAGTTCTCACAGTAATATCTGAAGCCAACTGAGGGGCGGTCTCTGGACCTCTATACCCAGTGACGTCATGCGCGAGCTGGGTCGCATTTTGGGTCAGGTATAGGATGACCTCATCTGTAGACCTTGATGGAAACTACGCATGACAAAAGTCTGCCAGTCTCCCCTTCCCTTCCATATGGAAATATGACCTGGAAAAGAAGACAGGAGAACGTTCGCCAGTCATCCCTCCATCCGCAGTGACGAGCTAATGGAACCTACGCCAGACAGATGTCTTCACAGCGGGGATTTTGGTCGACTACGGTCAGACAAGTTTTTAATGGATGATTATTATGGCATAAAACAGCAGAAACAAACAACTACTATGGAATAAAACAGCAGAAACAAACAACTACTATGGATAAAACAGCAGAAACAAACAACTACTATGGAATAAAACAGCAGAAACAAACAACTACTATGGAATAAAACAGCAGAAACAAACAACTACTATGGAATAAAACAGCAGTAACAAACAACTACTACAGAATAAAAAAGCAGAAACAAACAACTACTATGGAATAAAACAGGAGAAACAAACAACTGTTATGGATAAAACAACAGAAACAAACAGACAATAAAGGTGGCAAAGAATTATACACTTCTTAGATTAAACTGTACCCACATAAAAGAAACTCCCCCAAGAGGAACGGAAAACATCACCAGTCAAATCAGGAGTCGGACAACTGACGTGATTAAACTCATTCAAAAGAACCCAGATTTACTTTATCCTACAGAAGGTCTATTAATCTCTCTGTCGCTATTTCCTGAGCAATTTCTAAAATCTCTCAGCATGAATATACAGTACATAAACGCTTTTAGAGAGATTTTAAATTTCCTCCCAATACGGTGATGTGCCGAGATTAAACAAAGAAGGAAAGCTTTTTTCTTTTTTTTCTTTCCAGGAATTCAATCTTGTAAATGGTGTCCGCGACGCTTCCTGTGTCGGGTAATGTACCGAACTGTGTTATGATGAATGTCTGTTGGGTACACGGCGCCTCTAATACCTGCGACCTGTGACCTGACCTGACCTGACCTGACCTGACCTTACCTTACCTTACCTAATCTAACGTAACCTAACCAAACCTTACCTAATCTAACCTAACCTAACCAAACCTTACCTAATCTAACCTAACCTAACCAAACCTTACCTAATCTAACCTAACCAAACCAAACCTTACCTAATCTAACCTAACATAATATTAAACTCACCTAACATTACCTGAGCTGAGCTAACCTAACTTAATCTAACCTAACTTTACCTAACTTAAGCTAATCTAACTAAACCTAACTCATCCAAACCTAACCTTACCTGAGCTAACCTGATATCACGCTAACCGAATTTACCTTAACCTTAGACTAACCAAAACTAACATAACTTAATCTAACCCATCCTTCCACCCATATTGAAATCCATTCCCAATCACCGCCCACATACATATCACAGCCACCCACCACGCCACCCATACTGTCGCCCATAATGTCACCCATTTTCCGTCGCCGCCCACACAGATCCTTTGCCAACTTGTGAAAAAGGAAAAATTTCGTCAGCACTTAAAAAAATATCAGGTTCTTGTACAATTAAGACCAATCAGCTGAGCCAACAGTCCCTGAGAGAGTGACAGCGGGCCCTGGGGAGAGGAGGGAAGGGGAGGGGAGGAAAGGAGGGGAGTGAGGCGGGAAGGGATTAGAAGGATGGCCAGAGGAAGGGAGGAGAGGAGAGGAGAGAAGAGGGGTGAAAGGAAGTAAGGTAGGGAGGGAAAGGAGAAGGGTGGCTAAAGGAAAGGTGGGGAGGAGAGGGAGCAAAAGAGAGAAGTGAGGAGGGATGGGATTAAAAGGATAGCCAGAGGAAGAGAAGAGGGTGAGGAGAGAGGAGGATGAGAACAGGAGGAGAGAGAGAGAGAGAGAGAGAGGCTGATGCTACAATGTATTACTGTGATTCAATAACAAAGGTTCTCTAAGCACGTAACAAGGCTGGTAAAAGAGGGAGACGGAAGAGGGAGAAGGAAAGAGGGAGACAAGGAAGAGGGAAACAGGGAAGAGGGAAAAGGAATGAGGAAAACATGGATGAGAGTGGTGGAAAGAGGGAGACAGAAGAGGAAGACGAAATGAAAGAGTCAGGGAAGAGGGAGAAGGGAAGAGGGAGACAGGGAAGGGAAGGAAGTCCAGGGATGTAGAGGAATATCGGAAGAGGCATGAAGTGAAAGAAGAATAAGGCCTAAAGAGAAATAAAAGGGGAGAAATATAGAGAGTAAGAGGGACGAGGCATAAAGGAGAAGACACAAAGAGGAGACATAAATAGGGTGAGCCATAGAAAGATCATAGAGATACATAAAGAGAGGAAACAAAGGGATGAGGCATACAAGGGGTGAGGAACAACGGCATACATTAAAGGGGGGGTGAGGCATACAAAGGGTGAGGAGCAGCGGCAGACATTAAAGGGGGTGAGACATACAAGGGGTGAGGAACAACGGCAGACATTAAAGGGGGGTGAGACATACAAGGTGAGGAACAACGGCAGACATTAAAGGGGGTGAGACATACAAGGGTGAGGGAACATACATTAAAGGGGGGGGGGGGGGGTGAGACATGCCAAGGGGTGAGGAACAACGGCATAAGACAAAGGGGGGGGGAAGAAGATACAAGGGGGAAGACAAACAACGGTATACATTAAAGGGGGCAGATGGTATAGTGAGGAAACAACGGCATAACATTAAAGGGGGGGTGGAGACATACAAGGGGTGAGTAAACAACGGTATACATTAAAGGGGGTGGAGATATACAAAGGGTGAGGAAACAACGGCATACATTAAAGGGGGGTGAGACATACAAGGGGTGAGGAACAACGGCAGACATTAAAGGGGTGAGACATACAAGGGTGAGGAACAACGCATTACATTAAAGGTATACATACAAAGGTGAGGAACAACGGCATACATTAAAGGGGGGGGTGGGGAGACATACAAGGGTGAGGAACAACGGCATACATTAAAGGCAAGAGACATACAAAGGGTGAGAGGAACAACAAACGTATACATTAAAGGGGTGAGACATACAAAGGGTGAGGAACAACGGCAGACATTAAAGGGGGTGAGACATAAAAGGGAGACACAGAAGGAAGGGATGAGATACAAAGAGAGAGAGAGACGAAGGGGTGAAGCATAAAAGATGGAACAAAACATAACAAAAGGGTGAGACACAGGGATTCAAGATACAAAGCAGTGGGACATAAAGAAGGGAGAAAGGTGAAGCATAAAAAAGAAGAAGAAGAAGAAGAAGAAGAAGAAGAAGAAGAAGAAGAAGAAGAAGAAGAAGAAGAAGAAGAAGAAGAAGAAGAAGAAGAAGAAGAAGAAGAAGAAGAAGAAGAAGAAGAAGAAGAAGAGAGCAACACAGAGCCGAGACATAGAGAGCAAAGGGTGACGAGACAGAGACAGAGAGAGAGAGATCGTGGAAGCAAAAAAACAACAACAACACAGAATGATGACACACTCACTATATCATAAGGTCAATTAAATGTCAAGAAGCATCACAACCAGGGCCCAAACTGACGAATATTTCACTCACAGCGTTTTGAATATTCCTGAGTTTAGCCGCTGTCAATACCAGCCGGGGAATAACGAATGAGGTAGTGGGGGATGGGGAGGGTAGTGGGGGATGGGGAGGTGAGGGGGACAAGGGGAGAGAGATAAAGGGGAGGAGAGAAGGAGGTTGGGGAGGCGAGAGAGGTAAAGGGGAGGAGGGGAGGTGGAGTGGAGGAGAGGAGAGGGTGAGAGAGGTAAGAGAGGGGGAGAAGAGGGGAGGGGTAAAGAGGAGGAAGGGAGGGGGAGAAGGGGAAGCGGAAAGTAGAATGCCACGCCCGGTTCGATGGCTTGGATTAGGTTACTTATGGTTGGGTTGGGTTGGGTTGGGTTGTGTTGCGTTGCGTTGGGTTGTTAGGATGGGTTAAGGTAGGTTGGGTTGGGTTAGGCTGCGCAAAGCCACTAGGAAGGGTCACCTGTACCTCAGTTCCCTATTCCATCTTTCTATTCTCTCTACCTTTCTTCCTTTTTCAACTTTTATTACTTTCTAAATTTTCTATCTCCCTTGCTTTCTCTCCCTTTCCCTCTTCGTCTATTGTTTATCTCTTACTCTGCCTTTCCCTTCCACCCCCCCTCTATCTATCTATCTATCTAGCTATCTATCTATCTATCTATCTATCTATCTATCTGTCATTTATTTACCTATAATTCTCAATTTTTGTTTCTATTTCCTATTTAACATTTGACTTCCTTCCTTCCTCTTTTTCTCTACATCTTCTCCTATTCCTTACCCTTTTTCCCATTATTCCACCTGTCTTTATGCCCTCTTAGTCCCTTATTTCTTTAATTTCATTTACCCATTTGGCGTCCTGCCCTGCCTGCACCTCGCGCCCTGCAGCCCGCTCCTTTCCCCTTCTTTCGGTCTTTGTCTCTCCCCCCTTTAATGTCCCTTCCCTCCCATTCTCTTTAATATTCCCTTTGTTCTTCTCTCTCCTCTTCCTCTCTTTCCTGTTTCTCTACTATCTTCCCTTTTTTCTTCAACCTCTCCCCTCTTTGTCTTCATTCTCCCTTTCCTCCCGTCATTTGTCACCATACACATCTATTCCGTATACGCAAACATACATACATGCATACATACATACATACATACACAGTACAAACATACATACGTACATATAGGGTGGCGGAGTGGTTATTGAACTGAGGGTGGTAATCTAGGGATCCCGGGTTCGCATCTTAATTAAGGAGAGAGGATGTAGTTGATACCTCCTGTGGATTGGTTCTTGTTCTTGTACCACACCCGTCCCAAACAGGTCTTCGTCGAGTCCCTGATGGTTCTCTCACACACACATACCTTGATAGTAGATGGGGAGATACGTGAGGGGGGGGGGTGAATGGGGGGAAGTTACACCTACACTATCCCTCCTTGTGTGTGTGTGATACGTGACGCCCGGGCCCAAGTGGCTGATGCCGTGGGTTGACTCGTAAATGTTGTCTGGAGTGGCCATTAAGCTAAGCTCTTAAGAGTGTCTGGTAACGCAAGTCTCCAGGGCGCAGCAACACACGTCATGCTGGCCCCTGTGTGAGGTAACAAAGCCCATCTTGTTCTACCGCAGCGCCGCCAACAACATAATTAAATTTCTACCGAGTCAACTTCAGTACGTTTATTCACAAGTGCAAGTGTCGTTATAGATTAAGATATAATGTTACAGGTACAGTGGACCCCTTGTGGTGACTGTATCACTCACAGTTGGTGACTCAACTTAGAAGTAATTACATTTTGAAAATTAATCTGAAATTTGAATATAACTGCACATATTGCACATTTTACTATATATATAAAGTACAAGTACGTAAATCCCTATTCACCTAAAAGGCTTACTGCTCTTATATATTTACAGCCCATAAAGTTGTTAAAACAATATCTTTATCAACAACTATTGGCCTGCGCCCTCCTCCTCCTCCTCCTCTTACTTCCCTTTCCTCTCCTCCCTCCCCTCCCTTCCCTTCCTCTGTGGGTTTTATTATTAGTTGTTAATTGGTGGCAGGCACTGTATACATACCTCTATTGACGTCATTCCTCACCAGTAGGGCTGGAAATTTTGGTCGCGTGTTCTTTAACTGGTATTAACCTAAAATAGCGGTCGAGTAAATCAAGTGCTCGCCTGCCGTCCTAATAGTCGCTGGTTCGATCCCAGAGCATTCCCACTCCACCCAGCTATAAATGGATACTTATACTTCTAGTTGGGGAAGTGACGGCGGCAGAGGACAGTGCCGGCCACGCTCCGTACCGATGGGTAGTGTACGATGGGTGTGCTGTTATCTACTGTGCACTGTCCCTAACAGACCGTCAGGCCTATGGCACCCACTTTCAATTTTCACCCATGCATTGAAGACAAACAACTAAAAGTTTCCATCTATTTTATGGAAAGTTCCAACAATAACAATGAAACAAATGGGACTGGGTGGGGGAGAGGTGGACTTGTTAGTGGAAACTAAAACTAAAAAACAAAGACTTAACGTATATGCATAAGTTATAATTAAACGTAACATAAAAGGGCTTGACATAACAAAATGGGAGACTATCTAAAAACATTTAAATTACGAACAGTCTTCGTATAAAAAAGACTTAGTCAACTTTAACCCCCCTAAAAAGTACCCGTTACAAATATTCAGCGAAAAAAGACTTAAATTAAGATTTTTTAAATATCCAAGTCACAAAGAAATGTTAATACGAAAGAAAAACTTAAGTCAGAAAGGGGAACGGACAGGAGGAGGGAAAGGGAGAGGCAGGGGGGAAGAGGAAAGAGAAGGAGGATGGGAGGAAAAGGGAGAGATAGGAGGGGAAGGAGGAGGGGGGAGGGAAGGGAGAGAGGGGAAGGGAAAAGGAAAGGAAAGTAAGACGGGGAGGGAAAGGAAGAGAGAGGAGAGGAAGGGGAAGAGAGAGGGGATAGAAAAATGGGGTAGGGCTTATGGGAAGGGGAAAAAGTGGGTCAAAAGGAAAGGGAAGAAAGGGAAAGAGGAAAAGGGAACGGGAAGGGAGAAAAGGAAGAGGAAGGGGAATGAGAAGGGGCGGGGGAGGGGAAGGGGACGGGGGAGGGGAAGGGGACGGGGAAGGAGGAAGGGACAGTATTAAGACTTCCAGCCCATTAGCTCTTAGACTCCTTGATAAAAAATCGTAAAAAAAGTACACATTAAAAATAGTGATTCTGTGGTCAACATCCTCCACCCGGTTCTCGTCTGATCACCTCGCCACTCCTTCCCTCGCCAATTTAATCAACTGGTCACTCTCCGCTCGCCAATTTCCTCACCTCGCCACTCCTCCGCTAGCCAATTTCCTCATCTCGCCACTCCTCTGCTTGTCATATATCTTTTAAATTTGTGCCAATTATGTCGTACGTCAGCCGCTTATGAACCTCTGTCCTGCGTGGCAGTGAGAAGTGATACCACCCTCAGTGTCAAGACCTGACCGAATTACTCAGAATAGACAAACTGTACTACAAGCTTTGTCAATAAATCTGTTAAAAAAAATAAAAACTAAAAAGCTTATGGAGAGAGAGAGAGAGAGAGAGAGAGAGAGAGAGAGAGAGAGAGAGAGAGAGAGAGAGAGAGAGAGAGAGAGAGAGAGAGAGAGAGAGAGAGAATGACCTCGTAACTCAAGCTCTAATAAAGAGATCATAGAGATGGTGTGCGTGTGTGTGTATGTATGTTTTTCTCTGTCAGCTGGTAAACTTTAGCAATCAACTGATGAACTGGTCAAACAATCAACTGTAATCAATCACCCAATCAACATCACAGTAAATCAACCTCAATCAATAACAATTTTACCTCACATCTATGAACCTCACAATCACCCAATCAACTTCCAACACAACTAATCAATCAACTTCACTTACAATCAATCAATCAATCAATAAACTTCCCACAAAATCAATCAATCAACACCCTACACAACCAATCAACCTCCCACACAATCAATCCCTCAAACTCCCACTGAACTAATCAATTAACCAAGTTCCCACACAACCAATCAACCTCCCACACAATCAATCCCTCAAACTCCCACTGAACTAATCAATTAACCAAGTTCCCACACAACCAATCAACCACCCACACAACCAATCCCTCAACCTCCCACTCAACTAATCAATTAACCAAGTTCCCACACAACCAATCAACCACCCACACAACCAATCAACCGCCCCCCACAACCAATCAACATGGATGGGGCGGCAGGTCAAGGGTCGTCAATATGAGACCAGGTCACCGTGTGGGCAATTGAGTAGACGACCTGACCCCACCAGCCCTTAAGAGATTGAGTGAGCCAGTGTGCCACCCACCCAGGCCCCCGTGTTTGCCTTGGATTGTGGATGAAGTGGCGTTGTAGTGGGAGGTCAACTATCTGGCTCGGGGTATTAAGTTAAGAGGATGAAACAGCTTCCAGAATGACAGTGTTGGTCAATTGTTGTGATGATGATGATGATGATGATGATGATGATGATGATGATGATGATGATAATAATAGGGAAAAGAATGATAATAATAGGTAAAATAATGATAATAGTGATCATAGTGAGAATAATAGTGACTTTAATAATAATAATAAAAGGAAGATTTACTTGGTGTCATTGTAGGGCCAAGGCCTAATGGGTCCCAGTGCTAATGGGCCCCAGTACTAAAGGGACCCCAGTCTTAAAGGAACCCCAGTCTTAAAGGAATACCAGTGACAAAGAACAGCAAAGCCTCTAATCCTGAGAGGTCTCTACATACTCTAAGTCAGGCCCCCAATCCTGACAGGCACCCTATAGTCCAGACGAGCCCCAATTCTAATATTTGGGTTAGGAATGGGGCCCATTAGGACTAGGGGCCCCATCTGACCCACAACTTCTAAACCTGCCTTTCCATGCCTTTGTGCAATAAGTAAAGATAATGACGAAAGTTGGTTTGATATATCATGAAAAAATGGTGATTACAGTTCGATTTGGGTCCATAAGTTTGGGATTCTGAGATGAAGGAATATGTGATGATCCGGTTATAATGATGATGTAGTGGTGATGGTAGTACTGGTGGTGATGACGGTGGTGATGCTAATGATGATGAGGGTGATGATGATGGTGTTGTTGATGATGATAATGATGATGTTGATGGCGTTGTTAATGGTGGTGGTCATGGTAATGGTGCTGTTGAGGTGATGATAGGGGTGGGGGGTGGGGTCCCAGCAGTTCAGATGGTGATGGTGATGGTGGTGGTGGTGGTGGTGGTGGTGGTGGTGGTGGTGGTGGTGGTGGTGATGATGATGATGGTGGTGATGATGATGATGATGATGATGATGATGATGATGATGATGATGATAATAATGGAGAAAATTGATTATAATGTGATGGTAATAATAATACTGGTGAGAGACGATGGTGAAAATGGTGACAGAGGTTGGTGATAATCTTGGTAACAGAGGATGGTGATATTATCGAAGAGGGCGGTGTTAATGATAATGCTGGTGAGGGGATGGTGAGAGGGTGGTGATAATGGCGGTGAAGGATGGTGATAATAATGGTGCCACAGGTTGGGTATAATGACGGTGACAGGATGGTGATAATAATGGTGCCACAGGTTGGGTATAATGACGGTGACAGGATGGTGATAATAATGGTGTCACAGGTTGGGTATAATGACGGTGACAGGATGGTGATAATAATGGCGGCAGAGGTTGGGTATAATGACGGTGACAGGATGGTGATAATGACGGTGACAGGATGGTGATAATAATGGTGCCACAGGTTGGGTATAATGACGGTGACAGGATGGTGATAATGATGGTGATAAAAGGGATAATGACGGGGTGATCCACAGTTATGAAAATTTCGTATGATTATGATAATGTCATTTGGATGGTAATTAGGATATAAAGTATTATTACATTAATTGAGAAGTGATTAACTTCCTAAGTGATTAAACATGCTCTCTCTCTCTCTCTCTCTCTCTCTCTCTCTCATTCCTTCTTCCTTCCGAACCTCCGCTATTCCATAACCACACCACCATCACCACACCACCACACCACCACCATCACACCACCACCACACCACCACAACACCACCATGAAAAAAAAAAGGCAAAATACAACTTGTAAAGATTTCCTGGAAGTAGGTGGAATGAACCTCATCCCCGCGAGGCAAACATGTCAGGAATGAAACCCTGAAGTAACGTACGAGTGAAGACTTACACACCGAGACGTAACCCAGAGGGAGAAATTAAAAACACATTGCAACGCTGAAGACAGGTCGCGGAATGGCTGCCTTGGGTCCGGAGTATCAGATATTTTCGGTTAATCTGTATTTACCGTAATTTATAACTCCAAAAATAATACAATAATAAGAGTAAAAATTGTATTAACAATTATTGTAAAAAGTAATAATAATAATAATACTAACAATACTTAATAATAGTGACAATAATAATAATAATAATAATAATAATAATAATAATAATAATAATAATAATAATAATAATAATAATAGAAACATGTGAGTGGAGTCAACCCTGCTCGCGTGGAGTTACCATGACAGGATAAATAAGACTAATTACACTGTTCCAGCAAAGTATATACTCCACTCTAGTCATTGCTGGAAAGAATCAGGCCTCTGAATCGACCATGGGAACATTGTTATGAGTCTTGTGTCTGTTTGTCTGCTTTATGTCTGTCTGTGTGAATAAAATACTACAAAAACAAGGGTGTCCGTCTGTTTTCCTGTCTGTCTGTGATTAAATTACTTAAAAAAAAATATCTGGACAGGTTATGATAAATTTAAACAAGATGGACCAAGAAGTGATAATAAGCCGAGTTAGCACGGACTACTTACCACGTGGATTGGTCAAAAAGGTTTTTCAATTCAGTTAGTATCAGTCAGTCAGTATAGCTGTCGGGCTTAGAACTATGAAGTGTGATTTATTATCATTATTATTATCATTATTACTATTCATTAATAGCACTAATACCTTCACCATCATTATTATTACCACCACTATCAAAACTTATTAATATTGTTACTATTATTATTATCGCTACTAACACTATTTTTATCAGTATTACTTTCATCATCGTCATTATTCGCATTAAAACCAGAGTCACCCTTGAACTGAAAGTCGAGTCACCTAACACCTTCCCTGCATGTACGGTCAGTCTCGCTGGCTCATGTACATTTAGCGTGTAGTCATGGTGGTGATGGTGGTAGTGGTGATGGTGGTAGTGGTGTTGGTGGTGGTGATGGTGGTGATGGTGGTGATGGTGGTAGTGGTGATGGTGGTAGTGGTGATGGTGGTAGTGGTGATGGTGGTAGTGGTGATGGTGGTAGTGGTGTTGGTGGTGGTGGTGGTAGTGGTGTTGGTGGTAGTGGTGAGTGGTGATGAGTAGTGATGGTGGTAGTGGTGATGGTGGTAGTGGTGTTGGTGGTAGTGGTGTTGGTGATAGTAGTGGTGGTGGTGGTGGTGGTAGTGGTGGTATTGGTGTTCGTCGTTATTGTGGTGGTGGTGGTAGCGTTAGGTTAGTGGTAAAAGTGGTGGTAGTGGTGGTGGTGGTGTTCGTTGTGGTGATGGTGGTAGTGAGAGTGGTTATGTAATGTTAGTGGTGGTAATGGTAGGGTAGTGATGGTGATATTGAAGGTAGTGGTAGAGGTAATGGAGGAAGAAGTCATGATGGAGGAGGCAGTGGTAGTGTAGTAGTGGAGGGGGTGGTAGTTATAGTTGTGGTAGGATAGTGGTAGAGGGAGTTATGGTAGAGGTAGGGTAGCAGCAGAGGTGGTGGTGGTGGTGGAGGTAGTGTAGTGGTGGAGGTAGTAGTGGTGGTGGTGGGTGTGTGGAGGTAGTAGTAGTAGTAGTAGTAGTAGTAGTGGTGGTGGTGGTGGTGGTGGTGGTGGTGGTGGTGGTGGTGGTGGTGGTGGTTCCGGAGGCCTGGTGACCCACTTCCTGACTAGTGTCGCACCACTAAGATTATAATGTGTGACCCTTAGTCCCTGCCCCTGTGTCACCCTCACGTTGCCTCCTCCTCTCTTGACATTTGGTTCCTTACACAGTCTGCTGCCTTTATAGTCTGCTCCCTTGACAGACTTTTTCTTCATGCTTCTCCCATGACCGTGTTCTCTCTGTCAGCTTCTGGAGGTGCAACACTTGTACTCAACACCCTGAGACGGCGCCTGAATACCTTCCCACAACACTCTTTTTGCTTATTTACATCTCCTGACGGTGTAATGAAGACCTCCTTCCCCAGTGCCTCTTCAGTTAACTACTCGTGATGGTAAACATATCCTCTTCCTTCTCTCTCCACTCCACTCCTGCCCCGCCCCGCCCCGCCCCGCCCCGCGACTCCTGAAACCAAAGTTACTTAACTCTCTTCCCCCTGCGCGTTCTTACTCTTCCTGGCGGTGATGCTGGTCCAGGTGTTCCACTTCTCCTCTTTGCAGTTCCTGGTGGCAGAATGTACCCTAAGTATCCTCTTACAGCTAATGACGAGGATATGGCTCCGTTTCATCTCATCTACTCCTTCCTGACGGCGGAGTTAGCCCCCCTATTTCATCGTCCTCCCTCCCTACCACTCCTGACGGCAGAGTTATCTCCCTGCTTCCCTTCCCTCCCTGGTTCGCCTTCACTTGCAGCTTCTGACGTCATAGATGCTCTTCCATCTCCTCCGCCCTCGCCTCCCCTTTCTCTCTCTTCTCCTGGATGGATGGGTGGTCAAGATCCGCCTCCTCTTCCTGCGGACCAGGGCACAACCAGTAGACAAGGGCGGCAGTGAGGACCCACCAGCAGGAGACCTGATTTACCTTCCGTGTCACGTCCGCGTGTCAGAAAACTTGCCATAACTTTCCCGACTTGAAAAGGACTTCGCGAGGGCCTTTGTGAAGGTAAATCAAAACACGTCGCGCGACCCAACACCAATCCCTCCTCTCTACGGCTGCTCACTCCTCCGCCCCCATTCACAGTCACAGGCTTGATCTAGGCACTGTCACAAATACTACACACTCTTACTCATGAATTACAAGTGTAGTAATTCTCACGTGGATTTAGATTTAGAAATACAGATACAAGTCCAGATTTATGCATGAAGGCACGAGCACAGTTTCTGATTCAGGAAGTTCATTATGAATGTAAATACAATACAGCCTCAGGTTACAGTATACAAATACAGTGGTGGTTGATAGATTAAAATTAGCATTACAACTACAGATTAATGTACAAAGTTAAAGAAGAGGTATTCCAATGTTGAGGCAGATTCAGATTCTGAAGAAAAAGAAATCTGAATTTGATTTTGAATCAAAAATAATCCTGTACACATAATAACATAATCAACATTTCTTCATGATCTAGAGTACAAGCCGTTACATAACCTTCCAGAGTACAAGCCGTTACATAACCTTCCAGAGTACAAGCCGTTACAAAACCTTCCAGAATGCAAGCTGTTACATAACCTTCTACAGGACAAGCTGCTGCATAAAACTTAATAATTGTCCCCCAAAGCTGGTCAGGTTTTCTGGGTAACTGACCATTTCGGGACGGCTTGTATCAGTGACTCCTAAATGTGTAATCTCTGGAATAATTGTATTCAGAAGAGCTTAACCCAGTTCCTTATGAGTTTCTTTATTTTTGTGTTTTTGTGGACGATTATTATTACAAGCATCATAATAGTTGTTGGTTATTATTGGCATTATTGCTATTATTATTATTATTATTGTTGTTGTGATATTATTATTATTATTATTATTATTATTATTATTATTATTGTTGCTGATGTTGTTATTATTGATGTTGTGATCTTATTATCATTATAACCATCATTATTGTCATTATCATTAAAAAATATATTATTCTTCGTCATCATCATCATCCTTGCCACACTCTCGTCAGGTCGTACGTCAGTCTCCTTCCTAAGACCCGACCCATTCAGGGCATTAATCCTCCCTGGCCAGCTACTCTTACGTGTGTGTGTGTGTGTTTCACCATCAAACACGGTGTTACAACCACTGCTTGACGGGGACTCACCTCTTTCATCTATCACTCGCTCCCCCACTGTTTGGAGACAGGTATGAGAGAGAGAGAGAGAGAGAGAGAGAGAGAGAGAGAGAGAGAGAGAGAGAGAGAGAGAGAGAGAGAGAGAGAGAGAGAGAGAGAGAGTGTGTGTGTGTGTGTTGATGATGCTCGTACACGGTTAGTAGGTAAAGAAGCGGCCCAGCACTACTTATCCTGCTGAATCATGTTGGGTTATTTGCCGCTAAACACCGACCTTCAACCCCACGCCAATGTCCCCCACAAAAATAGTAAAAAATTCTTCTCTTGAAAAGAAAAGAAATGAAAAATGAAGCACAAAGAGGATATGTAATGACAGGGTTGTATTGTCCAGAGGCATTCAGGGGAAGATCACGGTAGAGTATTTGCAACCATTTTAGTCAATTTTTTGTCGCTCGAAAGTCTTCATAACCTTGCACCTACTACTTACAGCAACACCCACACAAAGGAGGACGATTTGTAGTGGTTAACTGTGACGAAAAGGTTATTGCGTCAGGTCGAAATGATTCATTCTTGTCGCCGTAAAGCGTTTATAAGTCTGTGCCTACTTTTTATAGAGACGCCATTCTTGTCGTTGTAAACTCTTAATAAACGTGTATGTGCTACTTACAGAAACACCCACACAATGGAAGACGATATGCAATGGTTTACTGTGAGGAAAAGGTTCATCTTTATTGCCTCGTCGTAAAGTGTTTAAAATGCCGCGTGTACTGCTCAAGAAACACCTACACAAAAGAAGACGTTCTGCGGTGGTTACCTGTGGCGAAAAAGTTTAGTTTTATTACAAGTCTTGCGTTCAGGTAAGGCGAGAATTAAAACACCGCCGAGGTGAAGGGGATGATGACACGCCAGCCTTCCGCTCGGTGAAGTTAAATAGTTAAGAGCTGGCTCCTGGCTCCTTGCCTGACTGACCGATGCTTTCTATTGCTTCGGTATATTGGCTCTCAGCAACTCAGACTAGTCCAGTGCGGTATTTCCCTACACTACTCACAGCGACGAGGGAGGTCAGCCAGAAGTATATTAACAATAATGATAAACTATTATAATTTATATATTTTGAACATAAATACTTCCTCAAAGGAAGACATTTAAGCTTAGAGGTTCGTTAAATGCATTTCTCTCAGTAACCATCATGGTGGCAACACATGTTGCAACAGCACAAAGGTTATGTAACAGCACAAGTGTGACGGCCTAAATAACATCCATCTTACACTTGAGATTTTACTGTGACACGAACGTTTGTTAATCCGACAGTAGAAATGTTTGTTGTGCTGAAGAGATTAAGACCTTTTTTTCATAATTTAACGGTCTGGAGGGCCTCGCACACTTCACCACCTGTTGGCGGCCGACCCACACAGCTATTGTCTTCTTTAAACGACTGCGCCGTGTGATAGAGCAATCCTCTATCTGAGATGATTATTATTATTTTTTTATTTTTTGGCCGCGGACAGCAGCTACTTTATTGTGCACCCCATACTCATCTTGTGAGCCGTAGCGCAAAAAAATAAATTACTGAATAGAGGCCACAAAGGTAATTTTATCGGACCCAGAGAGTTGGTAGCCCTGCGAGCTGGAGACGACGTTATCAGTACACCGAATATGTTAACAAACACAGTAATGGCGGGAAAAAGAAGAGTGTGTCTCACTGAAGAGCAAGAAAAATATCGTTGGACTTATTTCTGAGCACGACGCCGATTCAGGGCAAACTTACTATCAATTGGAGTCTTAAGTCAACATTAACTTCAACCCAAAAAAAACTTATTAAACATAATACAATTCCTTCCATTAAGAATCAAGGTGATAATATCTAGAAAAAGTAACAGTACTTGAAAATGGTTGACCTGAAGATTAAACACCCCCCACCCTATTTTACCTGAAGAATAACCACCCTAATGCTAACCTAACCAAACCTCACTTAACCAAACCTAACCTAATCTCTCCCCCAGGCAGCGTTACGGTGGTTAATCTTCAAGTCAAATAAACTGGGCTGTCTAATCTTCTGGTGATCCAAAAATAAATTAATCACATACAACAGTAATTTATTTCTTATTGTAAGTTACATTGGCGAGTGACGAGCAAAAAGGCCACACAGGTGATAACAGTTTCATATATGATAGTAATTTGCTTCCCATTGTAGAGATAAACGTGACGGAAAACTGAGAAACTGTACCACTAGTCACTACCCGTCCACCACCACACAAGTCAGCTCTAATTACACAATATACACCATTATCCAAACAACAAACACATAGCTTTATACAGACACAGGTCATTTATATATATACACAACACACACTCTCCCACGTTTATATATATACATACACATTTATACCACACACACACACACACACACACACACACACACACACACACACACACACCATTATAAAGGGACACATCACACAATAAACACCAATATATCTGCTATATAATATTTGGGATTAACTACTGAATAGCGATAATTTCAATGCCGAACCTTTTGTTATTTATTACCCAAACGTACATTGAATTAATCATATATATTAACAGAATACAAACTATTAATGAACAACAGGATGGAGGGTTTTTTTCGTTAAAACCACAAAAAAAAATTTACGAGTGAACAAATGAACAAAAATAAATTCCCACTAGAACTGCGATATTTGTCCCACCTGTAATAAGAACATTACTAAGAACGTGGAGTGTGACTTACTTTATCTCACGTTCATAGGTGATGAAAATGGCCGGCCCACATCCTGAAAGATAGATGTGTAAGTTATTTTAATGAATTGAAATAAACTAACTCAATGTAATGTAACCTAACCTAACCTAACCTAACCCAACCCAACATAACTTAACCTCACATGACCTAACATTAACTTAGGATAAGATTTTAGCATAATTAATACGGCCAAGGAAGTGTTAGATAAAATTAAGAGCAAATGTTTTCATTAATCTCTATGAACGTATAATAATAAACATACACGGTACACACACAAAGACCACACACGGTACACACAAAGAACGCACACGGTATACACAAAGAACACACACGATACACAAATAACACACACGGCATACACAAAGAACACACACGGTACACACAAAGAACACACACGGTACACACAAATAACACACACGGTACACACAAAGAACACACACGGTACACATAAAGAACACACACGGTACACACAAAGAACACACACGGTACACACAAAGAACACACACGGTACACACAAAGAACACACACGGGTACATCACCCCGTACAATAAAAAGGGGAGACTACTGTATACATATATATAAAAAAAATCATCTATCTTTTCCTCTCAACGTGTATCTACAGCAGAACAAGCGAGGAGTTTACCCAACACGGCACAACGACCAACACTAACTACACGACACACACACACACACACACACACACACACACACACACACACACACACACAGTCAACACACAACCAAAACAAAAGCCAAACGGAAACTCAAAAAAAAAATGGGTAACTACAGAAAACGGAATCTGAGCACCGAGTAAACACTGAGAGACCTATTGGTAAAAATATCTAGAAAATATTGTTGAGGTAATGGCGAGTTAGTGGGTTGCTGCCATGAATACTGAGAGAGAGAGAGAGAGAGAGAGAGAGAGAGAGAGAGAGAGAGAGAGAGAGAGAGAGAGAGAGAGAGAGAGAGAGAGAGAGAGAGAGAGAGAGAGAGAGAGAGAGAGAGAGAGAGAGAGAGAGAGAGAGAGAGAGAGAGAGAGAGACCACTACCTCTTGGGCAAATTATTATAGGAACTCCAGGATGGATATAAGACCTCTAAGTTAAATATAAAATCTATGACAGGAAAATTATAGTGCGTATGATATAAAAATATAAATATACCATAAAATACACACACACACACACACACACACACACACACACACACACACCAGGCAGTTTATAAGACAGTCCCACGTACAAAAAATAATCGCTCAGTCACCAGCACGCACGAGCAGACACACACACACACACACCTTAAAAACAAATACCTACCACTTTAAAATCAAAACACCACACACACACACACACACACACACACACACACACACACACACACACACACACACACACACACACACACACACACACACACACACACACTCTTTCCCCTCACCCACTCACCCCACGTCTCAGCACATTAAAACACTCACCACAAAATCCGAGCAGCAGGCAGGGAGAGTGAAGAGGGCTGTGAAAGGTCAGTCGTGGAGGCCCTACCACAAACCACCATCACCAAAATTCACCACCAACCACTACCCCCATAAACCACCACCAACAACAACTACAACAAACATCAACCACCAGCAACATCCCTTACAACTACTAACCACCACCACCACAGCCACCACCAACCACTACCACCAACAACATCAACATCAACCGGTACCGCCATCGCCTCCACCACCTTGTGAATGAATATTAATAGGTGGTAAGGGCAGGTGACTTTGTGGTGGTGTGGAGGGAGGTAACAGGTGCTTTGTGTGTTCTTTTGACCTTCTGTGGGTGTGAGGGGGGGGAGGAGGAGGAGGAGGGGGAAGAGGAGAAGAAAGAGGGAGAGGGAGAAGAAAGAGGGAGAGGAAGAAGGGGAAAGAGGAGGGAAGGGGGGGGAGAAAGATTAGGGAGAAGAAGATAGAGGAGACAGAAGAAGAAAAAGAAAGAAGAGAAAGGAAAAAGAAGGAAAGGAAGGGGGGAGAAAGAAAAAGTATGGGTAAGAGGAAGAGGAAAAGGATAGGAAAGGAGGATTAGAAGGAGGAGTAGGAAGAGGAGGAAAGAAGAAGAATAAAAGGAACAACAATAATACAAGGAAGATATACAGACAAGGAGGAGGAATCCGGAAGAAGAAGAAGAAAATGAAGGAGGAGGAGGAGGAGGAACTACCCGAAGGTGTAGACACTCTGGCGCACAACAAACACCCTTACAAAAGAGGGAGTAACAAATGGAGCAGGATAGGAGCCACATATCTGAGGGGAAGAGAAAGAAACAAGACTGGCGAGAGAGGGGTTCGACCAAGTCAACAGAGGGGAATAGAGGGGTCATTTAAATTGGGTGGCGTACAAGGGGTCCTCTCTGCGTTTTTGCGGCCGAGGGAGGATGAATTGGTATGCTGGACTGCCCTGAGAACTTGTCTGGCAGAGGGAGGGGAGGGAAAGGGATGAAGGAGGAGGGAGGGGGAATTATTTGTATGTGCGTTATTGTTTTGGTTGTAATGTTGTTGTTCGTACCACTTCTATGTTGTGTTAATTATTTCCTAAATTTATTAACGTTATGTATTTTTTTGTTTCTTGTAGTCTGATTAATGTTTTTTTTTTTGTCTATTAATTTATATTTTTCTAGTGTTATGATTTTTACTTATTGTTTACGGTGCAATTAACTTGTTTATTTCTTTGTTTATTATCCTGTTACTATTGCTACGATTTGTTCATGTGTGATTAACTCTTTTCCGTTTTATTTTTCCTCCGAGTAATTAATATTTTCTGTAGTATTCATATATTAATTAATTTGTTTCCATCATACATATAAAACTCATTTGGAAACTACAGGTACAGGTATTAATCCGAGTACAGAGTAGTGGGAATATTATTAATACATAAATCGTATTCACTACTAAATGTTAATACAATTGTTATATATTTTTGTTAATATGGAGAATTGTCAGTACATGTAAATTCCAGATTTTAAACATTAAGTACAGAAATTTCGTAGTAGTAACTGTAGTTTAAGTACTACAGTGATGAGGAGCAGTATGCGTACATTACATAAAGAATTATATTCCCTCCGATTCTTCAGTAAAAGCTATGGTAGTGGCTAAAGCTTTACACAATTTATCAGGTAAAAAATATCATTAGTTAACGCATGCACTTTACTGTAATTGTTTTGAACAGGCTAGTGGTGATATACAGGACTGTGTTTACAAGTTGGAAACAGAGTGGCATAGTGACACTACTTTTTTCATATCTTATTTAAGGCTCGCTAGTTTATTCATGATCAGTGTCTAAAAAATAATATAGTACAGCTTCAAAACTACACAACTACCAATGTATTGTTGGAAGTTTAAGACTGTAGGTTATAAGATTAGGTTCCTACAGTGGGAAAAACTTTGAATATCAGGCTCATTGTTCGAAGTTTTGTTTGCCGCGGGCTGGTGGTGCTTAGGTTATACTACATGAAGGATTTAATCGAGAAAAAATCTTAATGTGTTACAAGAATGACAATATTAGTGGATACTTCTAGAACTGTAACAACTACAGATTTCAGTATCTTAGATAGATATAATTGAGCCCACTGAATCATGCTATACAATCGGAGATTTTGTTTTGTTTCTATAATACAAAAGTTTTACGACTCGCCTTGGAAATCTGGAGAAGACAGGTTCTTGTTCCTTTTGGTGTTGTTGGAACAATTAACAGCTGGTAGAATAACGTGCACAAGCTAATAAAAAGCACTGAATTCACTGAAATGCGCACCTCTCTCCCTTCAATTTCTACCTGTCAACTATTGTTTATACTTACCGGTCGCTTGGTGGCGCCACAGTCGGGGGGTAAAATGATTCGCCCATTTGAGTGAACTGGCACAGAATCCAAGGTACAATGACTTAACCTTGAATATGATGCCTTAGCCGACTGAATGATATATAAGTAAATAAACACTTTATAATACTTAATACTCACAATCCCGTCATTTTTTTCTTCCAATTAGGGACTGTAAATCACTCTACTAATTTACTATATTTACGACGAAACTGTAAACGTCAAAGTATAAACAATGACACGAATAATTACTGAGATACACGAGAAAGATATTTAAGACATTAGTCGGGGAGGAGGGGGTGGACTTATCTCTGTCTCTTTTGTGTGTACAGTATGTTACTTACTTGTGTATAAATGGTAGTATTTTTGTGTATGTGTTTGACTACAGGTGAGTTAGGGTGAGGGGAGGATGGGGAGAAGGAGGAGGGTGATGGAGAAAAAGAATGAATGAATGGAGGGAGGGAGGGAGGGGACGGGAGGGAAGGAGAGAGGGGAGGGGAGAAATGAATGAATGAATGGAAGGAGGGGAGAGGGGAGGAGGGGACAGGGGAGGGGGGAGGGAGGAGGGGACAGGGGAGGGGAAAAAGAATTAAGGGAGGGAGGGAGGAGAGAAGGAACAAAGGTAGAAAGAAGGAAGAAACAAGGGAGTGAGAGGGATTAAGTGAAAGTAGGAGGGAGAGGGAAGGAAAGAAATGAAAAAGGAAAATGGAAAGAGTGAAGAAAGGGTGGAGGGATAGCGGAGAGGATTAAAGGATCAGAAGAAGGGAGGGAATGGAGAAAGGAAGAAAGGGAGTGAATGGAGGGAGGGAGAAAGGGAAGGAATATAGGGGTGAAGGAAGGAATGAGGGGAAACCAGGAGGGAGGAAATGAAGTTTGGGAGGGAGAAGGACAAGAGGGGAGGGGAAGGGAGGAGAGAGACAGAGAGAGAGAGAGAGAGAGAGAGAGAGAGAGAGAGAGAGAGAGAGAGAGAGAGAGAGAGAGAGAGAGAGAGAGAGAGAGAGAGAGAGAGAGAGAGAGAGAGAGAGAGAGAGAGAGAGAGAGAGATTGCTGTTTTAAGGTGTGTGTGTGTGTGTGTGTGTGTGTGTGTGTGTGTGTGTGTGTGTGTGTGTGTGTGTGTGTGTGTAGAATTTCATATCTAGTGGCTTGAAGGGAGACAGAAGGGGTGAAAGGTGAAGTAGGTGGAGAAGGAAAGGGAGAGAAGGGAGTAGGTAGGGAAGGAAGAAGGAAGGAATGAAGGGAGCAATAGGGGAGGAATGCAAGGGGAGAAGAGTAAAGTAGGTAGAGGGAAAGGCAGGAGAAGGGAGAGGAACAGGAAGGTGGGAAAGGAGGGATTGAACGGGTGGAGAGGAGGAAGATAAGGAGAAAGCATAGGAGGAGTAAAAGGGAAGGCGGAAGAGGAAGAAGGTATAGGAGGAGGAGGAGATATGTGGGGAAAACAGAAGATAAGAGGGAAGAATAGGAGGTGAAAGAGAGGGCAGAGAGGGGAAGGAGGGGGTAAATGAGGGGAGTACGCGAGGTAAGGGGAACGATACTCCCAATTAACCCAGGTACAGTCGTCCATCAGAGGGGACAACGCGCCGATCCTCACCTCCCAAGGGCACAATGACGACGACGACGATGAAGACGATGAAGACGACGACGATGAAGACGACGACGATGAAGACGACGAGGGAGGGAGAGGCGATAACAACAGAGTGGGTGGTGAAAGTGGAGAAGGTAGTGGTGGTGGTGGTGGGAAGACAGAGAGGAAGACACAGAATCACAGACAACAGACTGACTGACAGGGAAAAACACACACACACACACACACACGCGCACACACACACACACACACACACACACAAGTACGTCTTATAGGGAGAGGAAAAGAGACTTAGATATAAAAAAGGACATTGACAAACAGACAAACAGAAAGATGAGAATGAAATAGACAAAACAAAATGAGGCAAACACAGATACACAGAAGTGAGATAATTAAATGACTAACCCACCCCCAGGAAGAAGAAAAGAGAGAGAGAGAGAGAGAGAGAGAGAGAGAGAGAGAGAGAGAGAGAGAGAGAGAGAGAGAGAGAGAGAGAGAGAGACAGAGAGAGACAGAGAGAGAGAGACAGAGAGAGAGACAGAGAGAGAGACAGAGAGAGAGAGAGAGAGAGAGAGAGAGAGAGAGAGAGAGAGAGAGAGAGAGAGAGAGAGAGAGAGAGAGAGAGAGAGAGGAGACAGAGAGAGAGAGACAGAGAGAGAGAGACAGAGAGAGAGAGAGACAGAGAGAGAGAGAGAGAGAGAGAGAGAGAGAGAGAGAGAGAGAGAGAGAGAGAGAGAGAGAGAGAGAGAGAGAGAGATCGTCACCGAGTTGGGCTAATTTTATTTGCTGTTCAAACATGAGTCTCGGAGGAATTAATCAATGACCTTCTAAGAGTTAGTCATGACATCACCTGGGCGCCCACTTCTTCTCCCTGCCCACCCACACTTCTTCTTCCCGCCCACCCACACTTCTTCTTCCCCTGCCCACACTTCTTCTCTCCGCCTGCCCACATTTCTTTCTCCCTGCCCACACTTCTTCTCTCTCCGCCCACCCAAACTTTCTCCCCGCCCACCCACACTTCTTCACCCCTGCCTACCCACACTTCTTCACCCCTGCCCACCCACACCTCTTTCTTCCCACCCACACTTCTCTCTCGCAACCCACACTTCTTCTCCCTGCCCGCCCACACTTTTCTCCCCTGCCCACCCACACCCTCTCCCCGCCCGCCCACACTTCTCTCCTGCCCACCCATACCTCTTTCTCCTCGCCAGATACTCGTCCGCCCCCCCAAACACAAGTTCATCCACCCACCTGTCAACCGGTCCGCTCTCCCTCCCGTCCACCTACCCGCCCACACGTTCATCTATCCAATTCTCCACATGTCCGCCTACTCACATGTCAGCCCGCCCACGTGTCCTTCTGTCTTCACATGATCTACGCAGTCGTCCGCCTACACGTAAGTCTGCCCATGAATCCGTCCACCCATATACCAGTCCATCCACATCTCCATCCACCCGTATGTTCACCTATCCATATACCCATCCACTTACACGCCCACCTCCTCCGCCCCCTGCCCACCCTGCGCTCCGGGGAATGTGAGACGAAGTTCTGTGTGCGAAGGTTTCCGGCCGCTTACACCGCCCATATACGCCCATACTTCTCATGTTTCATGGAGGGGGACGAGGGGACATGTGAGAGAGAGAGAGAGAGAGAGAGAGAGAGAGAGAGAGAGAGAGAGAGAGAGAGAGAGAGAGAGAGAGAGAGAGAGAGAGAGAGAACCATTGCCCACGTATTCAATTTGTCTACAATTCTCTCTAAGCACGAAATATGGAGCTGGAGAGTAGGAGAAGGAGAAGAGGTAGACAGAGAACAAGGTGGATATACTGAATGAAAAGAGGTATGGAGAGAGCAGAGGAGGATAGTAGAGGATGTGTGACGGTGGCAAAGGAATGACTCAGATGAAAGAGGACTGTAGTGGGCAGTAAAGGAGAAACCCCAAGGCGACAGCTGAACAAGGCAAAGACTAACGTTAAATGATATATATATGTTTTACGACAATTGACTACGAGTATCTTGTAGAAGTGATACACATCTTATTATTGGTGACAGATCAAATCCGCCTTTCCTGATTGACTGAGTGAAAGCCATTTTCTCCCGGCTTAATTAGCCTTTCTATGTAGATAATAACCATTTGAACAGTCAGTCTTGTAATAACCAGCGTGGCTACTGTTATTTCTCGACTGATCTGGTCACAAGAACTTAACAGTGCTGACATGACCACTGACTTCGTCTTCGTTGTCGTCACCGCTGGGAAAGTGAAACATATATCAAAACCTTCTGTGAAATTTATCGCGAGTCGAAAACCGAATTCGATGATTCAATGACATCTGTGCAGACCAAGACCAAGATTCTTAAAAGTTGTTACGTTAAATCATCCCTCCATTATCTCATTACAGAAGTCACAGTGTTACCTAACATGATAGCGTCCTCGGGCTTTGTCGACGCAGGTGTAACTATACTCCTATAACACATAGTTGCTATAATACACAGTGATGTCACACGTATATTCACACATGTAATAAACCCCACAAACAAGTGATTATACACATGATACATCTGAAACATAACAAAAAAAGGCCTTTACTAATTAATGCTAATGAGTTCCTGAGGAGTTTCCCCGTGAGAGGGAGAGAGTCTGGCCAGTGTCAAAAGGAACTCCGCTATTCAAAGGGGTCGTATAGCAACCTCCCCCTCTCCCACCATCCTCCTCACACTCCACCACGGCTCTGGTAACACCGTGCCTCTCTAGACCCCTAAGGCTGTATTACCAAGCTGGCAACACTGATTACTGTGTTTCTCCATACACAGAGGGAAGTGGTAATACTGTAGATGGTTTTTTTTGTCACTTACCTTATCTCCTAACAATGATTACTCCCACAGTGACGATGACACATGAGTACTGATCAGTGCCACCTGTACTGTACCTCTCTACCTTATAATCAAATCCGTATCCAGGAATTAATTATATTCGATTTCAGGAACTTTTTTGAATCATGTTCAATGGATATTAGGACATTGGGCTTTTATAATTCAATCGCTCAAATTATCTTATGTTTATTTTTAATAAACACTTATAAAATCCACTTAACCCAAAAATAAGAACTAATACTCATCATTCATCACACCAAATATCACATTCTATCCTGTCACTAGTGTTAGGCTACTGTACTCCGCCTTAGATTAATTTAAATTTATTTTCCCTTATCATAGTATAACATTTAACATTTATTTCCATCATCTACTGAAGAAAAACTATGTACCACACTCATACATAATCGTTAAATAAGAAAAATTACGGCATTTAATGAGTTTTGTTTGTTTTTCATCGAAACATTAATGTTAACATATTTGCAAATTATTCACCATTTAACTAAATATCTCAACTTATGACAAATTAACATTTTAAATGTGAATTACTGAGCAGAAATATTGTTAAAATTTCGGAGGGGGGAGGAGGGTATTCATCCCCTATAAATACGCCCTTGCTTATAATATATCCTAAGATCACAACTAATTGTACTTACCTATTTAATTATATATATCCAAAACATACGCAACAATGGAAGGCGCTACAATGTCAATGTATACCCAGTATGTAGATCCACCAGGGGTCAGTCATATAAGATTGTGGTAGGACTGGTAGCTGGGATTGTGGTTGCTATGACCGTAGACTTTGTTCCGTCATTATCTTTGTCAGTTTGTTATCGTTGAGTCTTGGGGGAATCCTGTGGTAGTAGTACTTAGTATACTGTGTGTGTGTGTGTGTGTGTGTGTGTGTGTGTGTGTGTGTGTGTGTGTGTGGTTAAAGTCACTAAGTAAAAGTATATACACTTCCCTCTTACCTCAATTAATACACCTATCGTTCTCTGTTAACACCATCATCCAAGGCTACATCCACCCATCTACTGTATACCTATATCACTGGTGTTCATCTTAATTTCTTCTATTTCCTGTACAGTAAAGAAACTCAACAGGATCACATGAAGATTAGACACCCCACCTTATTTCACCTGACGATTAAATACCCGAACGTTACAGTGGGGATTAGGTTAGGTTAGGTTAGGTTAAGTTAGGTTGGGTTAGGTTAGGTTAGGTGAGGCTAAGGTGGTTACTCTGAAGGTAAAACAAACTGGGATGTCTATAATCTTCACGTGATTCTCGTTTCAATATCCTTTAAAGAAACGAACTTTGCTACGCCATAATGTTCTCCTTTATACCTACAGCGTTTCAATGTCCTGCCAAGTACAGAAACCTACATTAAACAGACCATAAGCCCAGCTCAAGCCTCTGGCAATAGGGAGAGTAAGTAGTCCGGCCGGCCGGCCATCTAACTAGCCAGCCTGACTGTCAAGAGAGAAATAAACTGGTTCTGTGAAGATAGACTAACTGGTTCTAGTGATACAGTCTCCGGGTTTTGTATTACTTGCTTCACCATATCAAGTACATCTACTTTAAGTACTATATTTACATTCGGCACACCAGCCTACTAACACACACACACACACACGAGCCCATTTAGCAAGAAGCGCTTTATCTGCCCCGCTGAATATACAAGTCGCTATCCCCTCAAATTGAATTCTTGTAACAGTAAAATTTCTCTAGACAATATTTCAGTTTTAGAAATCCCAGCCAGCCTCATGTCCCAAACACTAAATACGACTTTCGTTTTGGCCATGAGTGAACGTAAAAAGCTCTCCATACACAAACATAAATTACAAATATAAATACAAAATTGTGCTTGGGTGCAAAGAGAAAGGTTAAACCAAACATTTCTTACAATATTGCCAACACATACCTTTAATACCACTAACTGGGTGACTTAAACACACACACACACACACACACACACACACATACATACACACATAAACACTGCAATTTCTGTCTCAAATAAACAAAAAAAACCAAAGCATATTGAGGCCAAAGAGAAAGGCAGTTTTTCCCTCCCGGTGTAGTGAGTCTTATCACAGTAAACGAGCGACACCTTTCTTGTACTTTTACCTGGTGGTCAACTTTACTTAAACTTTTTTTTCTCACCTTTATCTTTCACCACCACTTAGTCTTATCTGCTCGAGCTGTGGACCTCCTCAACCCACACACACACACACACACACACACACACACACACACACACACACACACACACACACACACACACACACACACACACACACACACACACACACACACACACACACACACACACACACACACACACACAAATTCTTTTATTCACAACATTTAACTCGCAATTTTGTGAGAGAAATTTTACCATCTCTGATTTTATAATAATAATAAAATCTACATTACTACTATTGATGTTTTTATTATTATTACTAAGAAGAAGATTATTATTATTATTATTATTATTATTATTATTATTATTAAAATTATTATTATTATTATCATTATTATTATTATTATCAAAATACTAACACTAATGCCAGGTATATAAAGTAAAGGTTACACAAGAGGAACACAGCAGCCTACAGTATTACCTCAGTTATTCAAGACATTCGTTTCATCTTCTAAAGTGCACCTTCTTCTCTTACCTGTACCTCCCTATTACATCTGACTCCTTTTGTAACACACACACACACACACACACACACACACACACACACACACACAAACAAACGTTAACTGCAATTAAGTCACGTCTTTTTTTTTTCTTCAACATAAAACTCAGTTGTTTGATTCATCAGAATATTAGCCCCCAAGCTTACTTCACCTTAAGATTAACCGCCCTAACGCTAACCTAATGTAAAATAATCTACCCCAACTTAATCTATCCTGACCTAACGCTAACTTCGCCTGACCTAACTTACCCAAACCAAACCTAATTTAACTAAACCTAACCAACACTAACCAAACCAACCCTAACCAAGCTAAACACAACCTAACCTAATCTAACCCCCAGGTAGTGTTCAGGAGTATTATTAGAAAAGTGTCATAAGGTGTTAAACTGATTATCTGTAGATGCGCCTCCACCCCACACCTCAGTTTCTTCCACCTGGCGATTAGTGGAGATAGTCTACTAATCCCTCGTGTGTACTGGGTCGCCTCTGAGCTGAATAAAATCGTCTTGTGTTAGTGAAGGGATTAAACATCTTATTAAACATAGGTGACAATAACCCTTTACGACAGCTCGGGCCGAGTGTGTGTGTTTGGGGTTACGGAAAAACACACACACACGCACACACTCACGGATGGGAGGTGGTTGGCTAGTTGAGTTTCCTATTCGAGAATGACCTTGGCATTTCTGGGGAGTAAGTTCATGGTGAAGTGGCAACATCATGACGTTTATATATGTATACATTAGTAAGTGGATGTGTGTTTGACCTTATGTCATGTGTGTGTGTGTGTGTGTGTGTGTGTGTGTGTGTGTGTGTGTGTGTGTGTGTGTGTGTGGCATCACTTTTGTCTTATCACATACTACACTCTGAGTATGGCATCACCCTCCCCTACCACACCTTCCCTCCTCTTTATCTAAGTGTCTACTTCCCTTCATCCACGTCACATAAAGGCGTAGAGATAAGAGAGATAGAGAGAGAAGATGTCTGCATTAAGACGCGCTTAGGAGTGTTTCGTTGTGTACTGTGTAGTAATCCTAGACGCTGGACACGTCTCTTTCAAGCCCAGCACAACAGGTAGACTAGGGGATAGGGTAGGGGGTGGGGGGAGACAAGTTACAAATGTGTGTGTGTGTGTGTGTGTGTAAAACTCTAGAGGCAACACTCCCTACACTTGCCCTCTAACACACACAGGAAGAACAGTCCACTACACCCATGCATGATATTATTGTAAAGAAAAATTCTCGATGTGAACTGAACTGTCTCCCCCTAACCGATGTTTAAGCAAACGTATCGAATTAAGATAGCGTCTCAAGTGTGGTATTTCTCATGCTGATTTTGAAGGATATTTTTTCATGTTTTAGCTAAGGATAAAAGGTTAAGTTTATTTATTTAGCTTCAATGACGAGGACCGTACATTTTATTAAACACTTAACGATCGCTGTCTCTACCTCAGGTGTTCCCATGTACTGTACTAACAAGTGGACCACGAACAGCACATCATAGAAGGCGACTGGACAAATGAGCCCGTCCTAAGAGACCCCAGTCCTAATGGAATCCAATGTATCCTAACCACGGATTGGGGCCTAGTCACATTGGGCCCCAGTCATAATAAAACCGAAGCTAACCTAATTATTAGTCGTCTTGGGCTCCAGTTTTAATGGATTCCAATATTAATGATGTAAGTTCGGCTATATTAGAGCTTATTAAAACAACCACATAATGCACATTGACTCAGGTGACTCATTGAGACGGGAAGTATACTAACAGTGACCTGGCGACTCACCCCCACTATCTCTCGTGACCTGCCTGACACTCTCCCCGGGAACGAATATGTTAAGGCGGAAGGGCGGATGAACGGACAATCAGAGGTTAAGTGTTCCTTTATCTTCCCATCTCTTACCTCTCATTGCCGCTGCACGATCATCTAAACCAATATGGAAGAGAAGGAAGAGCGTGGCGGTCCGGCGTGTCTGGTGCAAATTACCACAACCTCTAGCCCTACACAGGACCTCACGAGCCCAACCTGTCTTCTCGCTTCCCAGTCAACTGTTTATTGTTCCTATACCTTTCATATTCGCTCACCACTGCCGCAACACCAACGTCTTAAACAGGTGGAGGAGGAGAAGCGTCTGGTGGCCACACGCAGAACATCACAACCATCCCCACTGCCCTCACCCTTCATTTCTCTGTAGAATCAAAGGTTAATATTCGCTCCACCTCCCAGTCTATACCGTCCACCGTCTCACCCACCTGAAGATCTGAAGGAGGAGGAACGTGGCGCCCCATACCTTCATATCCACACGCATAATTACGTCGTGGTTACCCGTGGACGCCTGGAGTTTATGCCCACGAAACTTCTTTAACTCGTTGATGCATATCCCGGGAGAGCACCGTAACCCTTTGCTGAGAGATGGACTGACCTAAATTAGGTTTCCGGTCAAAGGTGAAGGAGGTTGGATTCTAATCTCGCTCTCCCTCTATCCTCCTCTTCCCACTCCCAAGCTCTCCTATAATCCCAGGCAAATTCAGCACCTGTATCAGTATTCCGTAAGTGCCAATTTGCATGAGTAACTTCAACCAGGCAAATCTCATACCTATATCACTGTTACACTGGGGTCATTTTGGTTCCTTGACTTATTAACCTTTCCCACACTCACAGGCAGATCTCGCCCTTGTGGCCATGTTTCCTATGGGTCAGTTGGCATTTGTACCCCCAACCCTTACCCAGGTTTATTTAATTATATGGATATGGTCTTTAGAGATACAGGGAGAAGCTACTCACAAGACTTAATGAAAATGTGAGTAATTACAGATTACCGAGGCTGGGAGCGTACGTGTTGTGGAATTTAGTTAAGTCGAGGTTAGTTATACGAGTTCCAGGGTCGACTTAATCCACCACCATTCATGGCGCAAATGTTGATGAAAACAACCGCGAATGGTGATGAAAATATTCGCGAATTTTGATAAAAGTAACTCGCGAAAGTAGGTGAAGCAAAACCCGAATGTTGACGAAGCAAACACAACTATGATCACTAAAATTGATGGAAACCACGTAGACTCAAAATAAAAACAATTATTAATATATACATTAGCGAACAAAAACAACGTAACGTGAGAAGAAGAATAACGTAAACAAGGAAAAACATTAACAAAAACAGCCTAACATACCAAACAAACACAAACAAGAAGGCAATAAACACCATGAAAATTGAAAGAAAAAATACAGGGTTCCCACACGTTTAGGTAATTTCGAATTCCTCGTATCTTCCCAGATTTTTCAAGGACACAGAGGCAATATCCAAGGTCTTAGATCCACTTTTAATACAGGAAGACATACTGTACCTCCCCTAATAGCTGTAATGTAATGTAGGGATCTACTTAGGAGTACAGTACGTGCTAAATGAACTTAATTGTTGAAAAAAGACCTTAGTTGTTGAAGCACAGAGATAATTAACAGTCAGTCAAGACATCCACAGCCAACAATAAATGTCCACCATGTCTACAACTATCCTCAAAGTACAGTTAATAATAATAATAATAACAATAATAATAGCTACAACAACTACAACAATATCACGCCAAGATACATCAAAATAAACTCCCAGATGTACGGTTCCGGCCGCAGGAAATAGACACTGTCGTAGCCCCTGCACACTGCTCGCGTCTGGCTGGGGGAGAGGGGAGGGAGGGTTAGGGTAAGGGAGGAAGGGTTAGGGTAAGGGAGGAAGGGTTAGGGTAAGGGAGGAAGGGTTAGGGTAAGGGAGGGAGGGTTAGGGTAAGGGAGGAAGGGTTAGGGTAAGGGAGGGAGGGTTAGGGTAAGGGAGGAAGGAGGGTTAGGGTAAGGGAGGAAGGGTTAGGGTAAGGGAGGAAGGTTAGGGTTAGGGTAAGGGAGGAAGGGTTAGGGTAGGGAGGGAGGGTTAGGTAAGGGAGGAGGGTTAGGGTAAGGGAGGAGGTTAGGGTAAGGGAGGGAGGGTTAGGTAAGGGGAGGGAGGGTTAGGGTAAGGGAGGGAGGGTTAGGGGTAAGGGAGGAAGGGTTAGGGGTAGGGAGGAAGGGTTAGGTAAGGGAGGAAGGGGGGGTAAGGGAGGAGGGTTAGGGTAAGGGAGGGTAGGGTAAGGAGGAGGGTTAGGAGGGGAGGTTAGGGTAAGGAGGAGGGTTAGGTTTAGGAGGGGGGGGGTTAGGAGTAGGGAGGGTAAGGGAGGAGGGGGTTAGGTTAGGGGGAGGGAGGGTTAGGGTAGGAGGAGGGTTAGGGTAGGGAGGGTGGGGTAAGGGAGGAGGGTTAGGGTAAGGAGGAAGGGTTAGGGTAAGGGAGGAAGGTTAGGGTTTAGGGTAAGGGAGGAGGTTAGGGAGGGAGGAAGGGTTAGGGTAAGGGAGGAGGGTTAGGGTAAGGGAGGGAGGTTAGGGTAAGGGAGGGAGGGTTAGGGAAGGGAGGGAGGGGTAAGGGAGGGAGGGTTAGGGTAAGGGAGGGAGGGTTAGGGTAAGGGAGGAAGGGTTAGGGTAAGGGAGGAAGGGTTAGGGTAAGGGAGGAAGGGTTAGGGTAAGGGAGGAAGGGTTAGGGTAAGGGAGGAAGGGTTAGGGTAAGGGTGGGAGGGTTAGGGTAAGGGAGAGGGGTTAAGGGTAGAGGGTGTGCGGTAGGGTTGAGTATGACTCACCTCCTGAAGAGAATATGTTACACTGATTTTACAAATTTCTTGATATGCCAAAGCAATTCACTTATGAGTTTATGATGCGAAACGTCGATACAGTGTTCTTCAGTGAGACATAAGGTGATGATTAGAGAAATACGACTTAGCAACAGTTAACCCCCAGTCTACCCCACGCAACACCAGCAATAGTATAACAGACATTTGAGCCTCATTCTTGTCCTAATACCTTACCGTCAGATCCACGTAAATATACCTTTATGAGAGGAAAAGTGAGCCACACACACACACACACACACACACACATTCTTACCACCACATAAACGTTCAAACATTTTATTCTCTAACCTCAAGTATACTCATAAAGACGGAATTTGACTTCTCACATCTCGTTCAGGGTGGAAAATTTTCTTTGAGTTTAAACAAACTTATTTTTTAATGTTTTATATGGGATAAGTGCTCAGTGGGTGGACTTATTAACAATACATTTTCACATTAGAGACTATTCATAGCACTCTTGTTATTCACACCCTTACTTTGGCTAGGATTAACTGCTGACATTACGACCTTGTTCGGCAATTACCGACTGGTTCTGTTGTATCCGAGACGGCGTTGGCCCTGTGAGAATAGGGACACTTAAATAACATAAATAAAACCTTTGTGATATTACGAACTTGTATTATTAATAAAGTTTGCTTAGATTCACACATCGCGGCCATAATGATTTAATATGTTTGATCCAAAGACAAGATTTTCTTCATGAACCATCCCGTGGGAACTGTAACGTGGAACACCTTCCTCAGTAATACAACACTTATTGCTAGATCACCTGCCAGACCCTAACTCACGTTCTTCGCTCTGACTCTCAAGGTTAGGACTAAATGATCCAGTTAAGAAAAGGCTGATATGGCACCTACCCTCCACCTGCTGTCCCCCTAATTCAACCCCACCCATGTCCACTACCTCTACCTCCCTCACCGTATTGCTACTATTTCCCCCTCCCCCAACTGTAACTCGTCAGCCAGAACCGACCCATCGCTTGTGTGCAGAGGCTACGGAAGCATCTCTATTGCATGTGTCAGGAACCGTACATTAGTGGGCGACCCCTAAATCACCCGCAATCTACTTGAAAATTTCACAGAAATTATCTTTCATCAAAAAGAAACTTTTTAAGGGTTCCCACTAACGTTTCAATTTTGTTTTTGAGACACCATACTCTCTCTCTCTCTCTCTATACAGTATATATATATATATATATATATATATATATATATATATATATATATATATATATATATATATATATATATATATATATATATATATATATATATATATATATATACCATTATCATAATCCTTTATTTAATCCTTCATAATATTTCATGTCCCTCTGATCCTCCACCCACTTGTAAAATACTATCAGTTAATTACTGCGTTAATTCCCATTACCTGGTGTTCGCCTCATTACCCAACAGTGAACTATATTACCAACTGGTTGAGTTACCCAGGGTGGGGGGACAGGAGATGGTGCACGACCACCCCCCAGCCACCCACACCTCCCTACCAAATTTCTGCCCTTTGTCTACAAAACTGTGGAAATGCATCCGACTCGCAGATGGGGGGTAGTGGTCGGCCCCCGCCCCTCCTAGGGGGCAGGATATATTGCACGACCTAGGCCACACGCACCTTCTTACCTAATTGTAGTTCTCTATCTTCGAAACCGTAAAAATGCATAATGAAAACACACACACACACACATACAAGGCGTTTCACATATAGTTACAGATAATAACTACCTCAACCCGCCTTTAGCCAACTTTAAATGGTACAGTTATTATAAGTTTTAAGTGGAACTGTAATGATCAGTTTACGTGGTACAGTAGCTATCAATTTATAAGGGCATAGTTATTAAGTTATTAAGTAATTATTTTCCAACTTCAAAGTATCATTTACTACTTCTCACTTATAAATACTGTATACAGTAATTACTTAAAGAATTTTAAAGATAAACATCATTTCTCACATATAAAAACAGTCCTCACTTCTCACTTGTAAAAACAGTAATAAATTCTTACTTGTAAATATACCGTACTGTTAATGCATTTAAATTATACAAACACTATAATGAACTGGTCTATTAAGTTATAGAGATAAAATAAGTACCCGATTTATAAATACTGTACCGAAAATTATTTGGCATAAGAATGACGTTAAATGACATACAGTCTCTCAATGACCCTTAATAGTTATTCTCCATTACAGATAAAACTACGGTCTATAATAAATAACATAAACCAATGATACAACAAATTTACCTTAAAATAAAACAAAATTAACTACAGTATACATATACAGTATAGCGATATAGGAAAGTATAAAAATATACCGATATACAGTATACGTCACAACAGTTGCTTCCACTCGACAGATATTCACCATTGAAAAGAGAATTTAATTAATATGTGACAGTCTAAAAGAGATAAAAAAAACTATATCCACCTATTTTACTCCATGAATCCGTTTAAAATTATTTCTACATTAAAAAAACAAGTTATTATCAAGTTACTGTCCTCTGTATATTATGTAAAGGCTCAACCCCAAAAAATACTCTTTCATTAGCTAGTTAGGAAAGAGAAAATATATCTACTGCATTAAGATTCAACACACAGAATTTGACTCATGTATAACTATAATAAAAACAATAGAAATTATCCATTCAAAAAATATATAAACAAAATGAAATGATCTTAACCCACCGGTAAACTAAGTAAAGATCACCTGTGTTATCCCTATGGTTATTACAGGAAAGATATTCTCTCTTAAGAATATACACAAGTAACCTGTGTATATACTGTATTATACGAATATACATAAATACAACTGGTCCATCTCAAAACAGAAAGTAAAAAGAAAAATACTAATACATACACTGGCCAGTAGACTCAGCTCAGCGTATACATTTGACATTAAGACCAAGTAATAAACTACATTAGTATACTGTATATCTTATACTCCCGCTCGCTGGTTCAACTTAAAAAGAGATATATTCTTCAACAAGTTCACATAATCAGAGAGGAAAGGCCTTTTTCTCACAAACTGTATACGTAGTTTGAATGCAATCCACTTAAAAGTTCAGGAATATGTAAACACCCGGCTCTTCAATTCCATCTTGAGGATCCAATTTGGTTAAAACTGCGAAAATTTGAAGAACCCGAGTTGTTGTTATTGTTGTGGTTATTGTTGTTGTTGTTGTTGTTATTGTTGTGGTTGTTGTGGTTGTTGTTATTGTTGTTGTTGTTGTTGTTGTTGTTGTTGTTGTTGTTGTTGTTGTTATTGTTGCTGTTGTTGTGGTTATTGTTGTTGTTGTGGTTGTTGTTATTGTTGTGGTTGTTGTTGTTGTTTTGTATGGGATTCAAATGAGGTAAATATATAAGATAATTTTAAAAGTATCAAAATTAATAAAAACTTTAATGGCGTAAAAAAAAAAGATGGAAAATAAAGGTGTTACTAGTTGTGGTTTGGCTAAGTATACACAGCCGAAGCGTATACATGGACGTCTTCACACACACACACACACATTCATCATCTAACATTCACACATTTTCCCCCAAAAGACATGAAGCAAATGAATGAGTTAAAGTTTGCAGAGAGACCAGTCAGCCACTCTACCAGTCGCCCAGTTTGTAGTCACACAGCCAACCAGTCAGTCACCCAGCCAATCAGGTAACCAGTGAGCATAATCAACCAGCCTATTAATCAGTCAGTTAGTTTCCTAGCCAGTCAGTCACTCAGTCCCCCAGTCAATTAGTAAGCTAGCCAGTCACCCAGTTGTCCAGTCAACCAGTCTCCCAAAGATTCAATCAATTAACTAGTCTCACGACCAGCCACCCACTCAGTCAACCAGTCTCCCAGCCAGTTATCTAGCCTCCCTGCTAGTCAGTCAGTCAACCAGTCAGCCAGGGCCACTCCACTGATTACTCCCTCCCGCTACCAAAGGAGAGTATGCAAATGATATTGTGGGTGTGTACGTGAGGAGCTTCTGCCTGTGTGTGTGTGTGTTGTGGGGGTGAGTGTGTGTTGTGGGGGTGAGTGTGTGTTGTGGGGGTGAGTGTGTGTTAGGGAGTGAATGTGGGGGGGGGGTGAATGTGTCATATTCCCTCTCACATAAACAAACACTCTGACACATTCCCTTTCCCTTCGCACACATTCCCTCTCCTCCCACTCACATATTTGCTCTCCCACACACATTCCCTCTCCTCCCACACACATTCCCTCTCCTCCCACACATACAAACTCATTCTCCTTAATAAATTACAAGCAGCTTACAGCGGAGATTATTAAAAAAAATATACAAAAAGTGCAAATTAATCTAAAAAAATAATCCTGATTTAATTTCAAGCATCGTGTGCGAGCGTGTGTAAATGTGTGCGTGGTGTTCATATAACTCAGCAATATCACTTTAAAAGCTTGTAACACACACTTAAACTTAACCACGTCATTTTAATTGTAAATCACAACCTATTCTTAACCACGTCACACTAAGCTTGTAAAACACACTATTTCTTAACCACACCTATTCTCAGTCATGTCGCCTTAATAAAACACGTCCAAACACTAATCTTATTTCCACTATAATAAAACTGTCAGCTGTTTGGCGATAAACCTTCTCGGATACGCATTGTTTTTTGTTTTTTTCTTAGAGGTTCATGAGGGTTTTTTTTTCAAGGGTTTACGTCGAGAACACTGTTAAGACAAGACGTACAGGAAAATTAACCTAATGGGAAAAAAAATACATGAAATATCAAGACGTCTCAGTAAAATGTATACACACTGGCTCATATAAATTTCCGTGGTGATGGCAGAATTACATTACATATAGTTATCATTGAACATATAACTATTTCAAGGTTATACAAATTATGATTTCAACAAGTGAGGAGAATGTTGCTGTTGTAATGTAAAAATTCATGTACGTGTGACGAAAATATGTGAGGCTGTGTATACTTTTTTTTAGACATCTTAGGAGTACATGTGTACAGTACAGTACATGGCTATTAGACCAGTGAGGGTAAAAAAGGCGATATACTGTATGTGGTAGGCTTAAATTCAACGTCAAAGATAACGCTTTTTTTTTTACGAAATATTTTTTAACACTTTTATAATTAGTTTTCATATTTTTTACTTATGTTTATTTATTTTTATGAAACATACTCCGCCGACGCTACTAAAACTATTTGGAGTTGTCGTTTTTCATGTAAAAAAAAAAAAAACGTGGATTTTATTTAGCCAAATATATACATACACCAGTTTCAAAAGATTTTTCAGTGCCTACATTTTTTTAACTCAAGAAGCTGACGCCGTCTCTCCCAGGCGGCTAAAACATGCAGATTGGGAGTCTATTTACTGAAGAAAATATGAAGATTATCTGCCACGTTTCATAACAAGTGTCCGCCATGGTTATTACAACACACACGACTCTCCTGTACGTAATAACACACCATATACTGTATAATAATGCTGGGGACTTAAGTGAGGGAAGACTTAGTGTGTGAGGTTGAAATATTACACAGGGGAAGAATTAATTACCTTACTAGTCCAAGATTAAAGTGGAAACTAATGGGTGTTTTTGTTTCTAGATTTTAACTTTGTACCGTTTAACCAGGAGAAGAATTAATTAGTATTTAATGTTCAAATATTAATCAAGAGAAGAAATAATTAGTAATAATGCTGAAATGTTAAACAAAAAAGAATTAATTAGTATTTAATGTTGAAAAGTTAACCATAATAAACAGACTATAGTCCTGTGGAACCATCTTGTTCAACTTCTTGGGGCAAGTCTCTGTCCTAATGGGCCCCGTCCTAATTGTCAGATTAGGCTGGGCTTATTATGAATCGGGGGCCCAGTAGAAATTAAGGCCCCTCTAACTTGCATCTCCAGCTTTGCTAATGATTATTTTGGGGCCCAATGGAACATAGGGCCCCAATCTTACCCACCCACCCAACCACTCCTGTCGTCTTGTTCAACTTCTTGGTGGTGTATTAAAGAGAGCAAGGTAAAAATCCCTACCTAAGTTTTGCAGTGTTCGCGCCAATGGTTCCTTCTCAAAACTTACCAGGAAATTAATCGGATTTTACGGTAAAGTATTTTTAATTAATGGTGCTGTCTGGGATTCCTTGAGCTACGAAGACAGAAAAAAAAAGTATATATATTTGTCGTCATCTTCCGGGTTGTTTTTCTTTAGTATGTGTCCATCTTCGTCTGATTATTATTATCATTTTGTGTCGACGGAAATAGAATGGTCCCTGTCGTGTTTATTAACCTCACTACTGATATACTGTACTGTAAGTATTATTTATTATTATTATTATCATCACTATTATTATTCACCATCATCAAATATATATTTCATACTCGTTTATCTTCACAGTCAGTTTTGGTCTTCCTCCTATCCCTTCTATTCCTTCTCCATCACCCACTTTCCTATTCCCTTCTTTATCCAACACATTCATTGATTTTATCCATATTGTTAAAATCTGTTACATAAATGAGCAAAGTTAAATATAATGAGTTAAATACTTGGTAAAATAATTAATGTGTGAAATGAAAAGGAAAGCTGTGTAGGTTTTTACTTCCTATTCTGTTATAATAATGGATTATAACATAACGCTTAAGCTGGGGATTTTAAAGCGGTCAATTTCCTTGCACCTACAGTATGTTTCTCGTGCAGACACACACGCACAAACAAACACACACACACACACACACACACACACACACACACACACATATTTATATATAAACAACAGTGGCTGACGTAGTATTCCATCTTCCAATTTCTAGAGGGAGTTTGGTGGGCGTGTTTAGGTATGCAGTTCACAAAGGTAGCGGGGATACTCTGGCCCTGAGAGACACCCTCCTCTTTCCGCTCCCAAGATTTCCCGGAAGACATAAATGGAAGAATATACCTCAACCTGGCTGTGTTCGCCATGATCTTGACGGACTCTTACACCTGTGATGTAATTCAGTAAACAACCTCAATCTCCATACTGATTCCGATTCCACTAGTTGGTCCACATGAAGATTAGGCACCCCCTATCTTATCTTAACTGATGATCAAACACCGTAACGCTAACCTATCCCAGCATAACCTAACATGACCTAATAAAACCAAATTTAACCTAACCTAACCTAACCCCCCAAAATAGGATTAAGTTGTATTATAAAGCCAAAAAAATGTGTTAATTTGTGTTAAAGTCAAAATAAAATGTGTTAAACTGGGGTAAAAATGCCAAGACATAGAGATACGATATCGCTACACGGATTTATAACGAGGAAAAAGAGAGAGGGGGGTATTAAGGTGGTCATGACGTATATATCTCCCAGCTGTGACAAAAAAAAAAAAAAATCAAGTAAAAAAAATTCCTGTCTCTCTCCTACCCAAAGTCTCTCTCCCCATGATGCAACACAACACATTAATTATCCCTGTCAATTTACCTTTAAATAATACAAGTGACTTCATATAATTATCCACTTATAACTGCCTATAATTAACAACACACGCCTCTTCATACGCCTACTTTCAACATATTCGAGGTTGAGATATACTATACATAATCCCAGCATCTAACACACACAACTACATACTCTATACCGATCGAGAATTGACATCAACACTTGTCTATACCCGTCAATATAACACACCGTATAGGTAATAATGACCGTCACCTTTCACCCTGCTCAAGTTAGCAAGAATTCCCCTTTTATGTTAGAAACCAAAATAAATCTCTATTATTCAGCGGGATATTCTGCTATAAATCCAAATGCATCTCCCTTACCAAAGTTACCGGGAATCTCATTTAGGTTAGAATATTGGAAAATCCCTCACCCCAAGTTAACGTGAACACTCATGCTCAGCTAAAAACTGTAATAAAATGAAAAAATTGCTTAAGTTTGTGGGAATTCCCCTTTCTGCCAGGAATTAGAACCCTCTCCTACCCCCAAGTTACTGGGAATTCAGACAGCTTTTGACGGAAACAGGATAAGAAAACCCGCGTAATACAACTTGCATATTTTGAGCGGCCGGAACCTGTCGGGAGGAACCACCAGCACACCGCACCACGCTACCAGCACACCAAACCACATACCAACACATCACACCACACTACCAACACATCACACCTCACTACCAACACAATACCCGACACTGCACATTTCCATAGCTTGTTAACTCCCTTTAAACATGTCAACAGTGTAATCGGACATAACTGCAGTATGTGTGCCACCCTTGTCAAGTGAATACACGATCAAAAAACTATCCGTTCACATTTCACAAGAAACAATCTGACACCACAGACGATAGATATTGCAAAAATGCCATATATCACTTGCTAGCCACATTTCCTGTTTTATTCATAGTTATTATATGCACATTCAGATGAAAATAGATTTATCTTGCGAACAATGTGTAGCGTAGTTCATATCGGTGATTTACGTTGTGGCATACTGTAGATATATTGATCATATAGGAAATTATAGGACTCAATGTGTGCGTTTATAACTCTTTGATCCTGTGTACAAGGTAAAGTGCACCTGAATAAACCACGTCCTTATGCGTGTACATATTAGCATGTACATCATAATAAACAGTGATGCTGAATGATATACAATTTTATAATACATCGTGTGTGCAAACTATTCAAGGTGGTGTAGCCTAATCTAGTAAAAATATTATGTACGCTGATTCTAAATAAATGATGTACACTCTTAAAACAATGCGCATTATGTATACAACGTAAAGTGTACCAAGTAGTGTAAAATGATCCTGAATAGTGTAAAATTTGGTGTTCTACTTATTTTGTGTACATACTATATAATGATGTGACCTACTGATGTACACTGATTCCTAACAATGTATAATGTTGGCCTGAGTGTACTGATAATAAGTATTAATAATATATACCACTAATGGCCATGTGTACCTGATTACATATATTGATGCTGTTTAGTGTAATATGCAATGTTAATAGTTTCAATATTTTGAGGTACTGTATGTGTGTGTGTCTGTACTCTTGTTCCGAAGTCAGCAACACAAATGCAGTAATGAAAATAAAACTGAGTACTGCCTGAGATAAATTTAAGTACCTTGACGTTACTTACATTCAGAATATATACAATATACTTAACGATGTGTATACCTTACCATGTTTATACTTTAAGATGAGAATATTTTACAGGTTTACATCAAATACGTAAAATCACAGTAAATCTATAAATAACTTATAACACAAAACTTTCTTAAAATATCACCAAACTGAAATGGTGATCCAACTGCACCAATCACCTCCCCAAACATATATATATCACACCTGTATAAAGGAAACAATTTAAATATATATATAACTGTAACTGGATTCCGCAGTACCTATTGTACACCTGTTCATTAAAAAAAAAACTTAAAATGCGTATAACAACAAGTCGGTAAAAGATGCGTAACAGAGAGAGAGAGAGAGAGAGAGAGAGAGAGAGAGAGAGAGAGAGAGTTGATGGCGGGCCGGAGTGGAGTTACTGCGCCCCGTGTCACATCCCTCCCGCCTGTCCACCCGCCCACCCCACTCCACTAATTTGACCAATTATTCGCTACTCTTGCATTCTCCCTCGAGTAGACGAAGAGGAGGAGGAGGAGGAGGGGGAGGTAGAGAGAGAAGGGTAGGGGAGAAGCGGGAGATGAACAGATGTAAGAGAGGGTGGCGAGAGGTTGGCAGAACAGGAGGAGGAGGAGGAGGAGGAGGAGGAGGAGGAGGAGGAGAGGACGACGATGACAACAATTTAACGCAATACGCAGAGGCTAACACATGAAAAGGTGACACGTTAATAGGGCCCAGTGTTAATGGACCCCAGGCCTATAGGGATCGATTTTGATGGGCCCAGTCATAATAGACCCCTATGTTAATGGTCCCTTATCCCTAATGGCTAGGTCAAGTTGCTGCCCATTTTTCCTGCCATCGTACTCAAGCAAGTCATCGTACTCAAAAGCAGGCATCGTACTCAAGGGGTAAAGTCATCGTATTCAAGGGGGTAAAGTCATCGTACTCAAGGGGTAAAGTCATCGTATTCAAGGGGGTAAAGTCATCGTACTCAAGGGGTAAAGTCATCGTACTCAAGGGGTAAAGTCATCGTACTCAAAGGCCGGGATCGTACTCAAGGGGTAAAGTCATCGTACTCACCAGGCCTTATACTAATCACGGCTAAAATACCAACTCTGCAATTCCTACACCAACAAGACTAACGCAACGCCCAAGTAAACACAAACAAGCTTGAAAAACAAACCATCCCCAAGAGAGAGGAACAGAAAGTCACGGAGAATGAAAAATAAAAGCATAGAGAAAAAGAAAAGAAGCAGAGAATCAAAGAGAATAAGGAGAAAGCACAGAGTAAAGATAAAACTGAAAGCCACGGAAAACGAGGTGAAAAGAAGAAGAAGAAGAAGAAGAAGAAGAAGAAGAAGAAGAAGACACGGGGAACGAGAAGAAAACACAAAAAAGGGGGAAACGAAAAGTTATGGAAAAAGAAAATGACAATCATCTGAGAAATCAACGAAGATATATACCGTGTCATGAGTTCCCATGTCTTGGTAAAGGCACCAGAACTAATGGACACTCTAAGTACAACCTGCTAATTACTACCACACTGACGAAACGGAAAAAAAAAATAGGAAAAAAAAATCGGAAAGCCAAAAAGAGTAAAGTATATAATAGAAAGCTTGATGAGATGGGTTGCTTCAGCTGCTCCCCACATTAACTCTCGATATTTAGAGCCGAAACAAGAAAGAAAGTATCTGAAGAAAAACAAAAACTCGACAGGCATGATTGGCCCACGCAGTCACCGAGATTCAGTCCTGAGTCGAGATTCATAGGTTACTATTTCTTTACTTAATATGCTACGTGGAAAAGGCTCCAAAGGTGGCTCGTGGAAAGCATCAACACAAACAAGGCAGTCAAAAATACGACGCAAATGCATTTGACTTCTTATTTAAATTTTTAAGCATAAACGTTGCAACTAAAATGCACTAAAAGAAGACCTCGAGGTAACTAAATATGTCCTTTTGCTCTGAAAAAGTTACGGGCGAAATATTTAATGTAGGAGCCATTGAGACTCCAGACTCCTCACAGGATGATGCCCCCCCCCCTCCCACGTCTTCTGCAGTAACTCCAAGTCAATCCAGGCCAGAGACACAGGAGTCCTTTGGGGGTAATTGGAGCATGACTTGGTAGGTCAGTTCAAGTGCACCCCCACTGTCAGCGTCGTGGTATAAAGCCCCAGGATGACGTCTAAAGTTGGGACCCAAGTTTCTAGCTGTAATTGGGAACTTCTTTTTTCTCTCATCGCCGAGGCTACAGGCGAGGGGAAGACCGACCCGTCTCAAGATCACTCGACCAGATCTTGTTTATGGCGGTCAGAGGTCGAGAGGACCTGTTGGGTTGACATTCTACTGGCAGATTGAAAGACGTGGTATGAAGCAATCTCGGATAGAAAGAGCAGCAAGGTTAATCAACCGTACAGACCTTCTGGTGATACTTTGGGTACGAAGTAACAGTTGACTGTGGACCAGTTTACGAGACACTTTTGATAACTGTGAGAGGGGGCCGGTAGACTGTAGACCAGTTTACGAGGCATTTTTAAAGACAGTGTGGGGGAGGCCCGAATGACTTGGAGGTGTTTTGAGTACGCAATAATAATCAACTGCGAACTAACTGTACGGATGCAATGATGATATCAAATACAAAATAACAGGTAACTGAGAAGCAGTTTACGTCGTAGTTTAAATGACTTTTATGGGGAACAGTTAGACACACGAGGATCTTAACAAGTCCTTTGGTGACACTTGTAAGAGAGAACACCTGGAGGTGAGCCAGTGTACAGTACAGGTTTTAAAGGACAGCATGAGGGATGAGGAGGGTTGTAACAGGTGGGAGAGAGTCGTAAACTCCGCCTCACAGAGGAGCTACACCGTCACTATGGTTACCACGACGCTCTCAGGGTCAGCACCACTACCTTCACCCTCCGGTACTAACCACATGACTCAAATAGGTCACACATCTTCTCGTAAAATTGTATATCTAAAAAAATAAAATCCATTTAATTTTATTCATCCAGACCCGACAGTAGAGGTACACACACCTATACCGTATATACAGTACAGAAGGAGGAATTTCAACACAGCAACAGTATACGAACATTACTCAGGATCTATGTACATTATTAGCTCTATGTCCAATAACAATTGCAATGAAATGCGCATGTAACAGCGGCACTCACCGTCATTACATCGTAAACGCAGTACAAGTAACGTGTACTGAAAGTACATATTTTTCACAAAATGACACGAGCCGTGCCGGCAACGAACAGTCCACTCAAACACTCGAGTCTGGAAAGGTTGGCGGAGAAAGATGAAAAATATTGCAGACAGTTGAGAAAAAGGTTTATTGAGTTTTGAGGTTTGTTAGGCGTCTGTCACAAATGGTCACAGCTAGAGGGATACGGTTAGTGTCAGGGCCTGCAGGTCAACTGGGCCCCAGTCCTAACAGGCCCCATCCTATGCCTACCATTACGAATGGGTCCCGTAAGATTGGGGCCCATTAGCCTTGGGGCCCATTAGCGTTGGGGCCCATTAACCTTGGGGCCCATTAACACTGGGCCTTAATAGATTTCGATTTTAATCATAATGGTTAGCTTAGATTAAGTTAGGTCAAGTTAGGGGCCTATTAAGGGTGGACCCTGTTAGGAATGGGACTCACTTGACCAATTACCGGATCCAGAGGGAAAACTCTTCCAGAGAACACCCACTTATCGGGCTGCTATGATTAAGATTATACAAAAAAAATCGTTTATAGTTACTGATATAAATACAGAAATAATACCACATGAAGATTAGCCTCTCCAGCTTACTTCACCTGAAGATAAACCATCCTAACCCCGACCATACCTAACCTAACCTAACCAGCCTAACGCCGACCATACTTAACCTAACCTAACCTAACCTAACCTAACCAGCCTAACGCCGACCATACTTAACCTAACCTAACCTAACCAGCCTAACGCCGACCATATTTAACCTAACCTAACCAAACCTAACCAGCCTAACGCCGACCATACTTAACCTAACCTAACCAGCCTAACGCTGACCATACTTAACCTATAATCAAGTCCCACCAGGTACCATTAGGGTGCTTAATATCAGATGAAATAAACTGGGGTAGCTAATCTTCATGTGATCACAGAAATACAATTATACAGGTTGAAACAATAACAAATATCACTTCTTTTGGGGGGGGCCCATAAAGACCCGTCACCTTTAATACTGTCTGCAAAAAATCGAGTAAAAGCGGATAGGCTATTCTATTATCTGGAGCTCTCATCCGAACACACTGGCATGAAAAATTCCCATTGATCAGTTGTGCACATCATACGCTCTCGACCAGCCAGTCTGCTGCCGTCCAATTACAATCAGCGCTAAAAAACATTGGCTATCTGTCATGATGCACACATTTTTTTTTCTTTTCAATTCACGGTTTCACTATATCTTTCTCTCCTTCTCATTCTTTGTCCCTCTCTCTCACTCTCAACTTCTTGGCTTTTTTCATTATCCGTCTTCCAGTCTCTCTATATTAGCTTCTTAGTCTCTCTCTCTCTCTCTCTCGGGTCTACGAACATTCCTTTCTCATACAGTATCTAAACCTCCTACCTAACTTAAAACTTACAACAATACAAGACCAATCCTGTTCCCTAAGTCTCTCCTACCTATACGACTTACAGCAATCAAATACTACCAGACTCAACACACAGTGAACAAACCACATCATCACTCGATAAACCTGGTCATTATCTCATCTCTCGTTGGTTGGAGTGGGTTGTTCGCTGTCATAAACCAGTGATGAATCTCCCTTATATAATATTTGATTGATAATGACTATAGTGCATTTACTAATCTAAAATACGTAGTTAAAGGTCTTAAGTAGTTGTTGAAGAGTAGTAATACATCATGGTATCAATGTTAATGTCTAGAATACAATTTTCAAGATCTTTGTTGCTGAGGCGCAGTATTGAAACATAATCTCTATAATTCGTGTTATTCTTGACTTCATTCAATATTAACGTAGTAAGTGTGACGGTAAAATAGCTTCTCACTATATCCATCTCAAGATATGGAACAGACACCGACATCAATCTCTGTATATGACGTCATTTTACTCTCACAAAATCACTCCGGCGGGAGACACGTGCAGCGCATCTCATAATTTCTAGCAGGGGGGCCGGAAAGTGTTCATTTTGGTCTATTAACCTGTACATCCAATAACATAAACCGGAACGTTGTTTTGCCTGTATACCCAACAACATGACCCCAAAAGCTGAAGTTGTGTTATCCGTATGTCCAACACAACACAACGAAGTATAAACCCGTATACCTACTCATCAGACCCAAAAAAATTTTTGTAACAACTATGACGTAATCACTGAGAGAACAATATAATTCAACTACAGTATTATTTATACAGTTCAAGAAGTTCTATAAGGACTATTTCCGGCGATATTCAACAAAACTTCTTTTAGATAAGTGAGGAGAGTGTTAGTTAGGGCGCTAACGAACGAAGACAAATATATAATAATTTGGGAGACAACAAACGCTAAGACATGTGGAAATCAGTATGGCGGACGCTGGTCTCGGTAAGACGCCTTGACATCCCTAAAGTAAACAAATGCTACTTCCAGCTAATGGCAGACTTACACATCCTCCCCCTCGTCCACGTTCCATCCCACAATGCAACGCGCGGGGAAGTGTGTTGACATTTGTGATGTCAAAGTGGAGATGGGGGCCATTGTGGACTTTCCTCCCTTCGGTAAAAGTTGGCGAATATCAATATTTGCAGGTTCCTGTATTTATCCTTCGCCGCCCTCACAGGGGGGACAACATGAGCTGCGCATTTATTGGTCTGAGGACGGGCTGTTGGTAAAGGTTCAGATCGCAGCTATGTAACTAGACTTTAGTAGTAGGCGAGTGGATACAGCGCTCGCTTAGCGTAATTTGGGATCCTGGTTCTCGCCCAGGAGAAAGTGAAGGTGGTCGAGCACAGATGCCATCACGCTGCCTCCTGGTGTACCCTAAAAGACTTAGTGTGCAGTGTGCTGTATCCATACTGCCCCTAACTTACGAGGGTCACTCTCACTTTTCAGAATAACGAAATCCCAACACCTTGTGGAAAAAAAAAATCACAAATATCCAGACAAAAATGGGGATACACCTGACTTGTCTCAATCTGTGTGCGATACTTGACGCCGCCACACTAGTCACTGGAGAGACCGAGTGGGAGATTCACTGACTAATTTTGTGTTCTTCCATATAAGAAAAAAATAAACAATATATATCCTGCAGTTGTCTGGTTCAAACTTTGTTGACTCATCGCTGTTGTTATCAGTCAAGACAAAACAGCAACTGGTGGTAGCAAAGACTAACCTAGCCTTCACAACTAACCCTACAAACCATAAAAGTTTTGTATCACAATATAAACAACCCAGTTGACGTTACATAAGAGTACAACATAGAACTGCGTTTAAATACTGTCCTCAACATGTAGTCGGGTATACATAGGCTGTATACACAATAACCGGCTGATATGGTCACTACACGTAATACGTGTGGGCCGCAGTGTGTGAATTACAATATTAATCAAACCCAAGAAGATTGTCATGTTACGTTTGGATTAAGTTTGGTTTAATCAGATGGCAATTATATATACAAGCTACACAGACCTGACTCCTGCAGACACTAATTTCAAGAACCGGATCCTGCTGGGGGGAGGGGAGGGGGTTAACCACAGCCAATACCTTGCTGTTAATGGTTACTCTGCCAATTCAACACATCTCACTTTAAGAGGTGATGTAGTTATTCACACAAAGTATTTTCATCTTTAACTCAATTTCCCCCGTAAAGATATAACGTAACTCTAAACAACGTGTCTCGTCTACAAAATCCTCCAGTTGGATATCATAATAATACCATTTTACTCTTAACCTTCTGTAACCGTCTGTATGTATTTACATTTTTACCATGTTTTCGCTCATGTGTTAATAAATTACTATGTCCATACACCCCCTTCTTATTTCAACAAAGTTTTAAGCTGGGCTGTGATAATACAATATATTATTCTTAACCTCCTCTTAAGTATCCATACATTTACATTTTTACTAGAGTGTCCCTCATAACAGCGCCCCTGTCTCCTCATTACAACACAGTCCTAAGGCGGGTTGTCCCATACTGTACAATAATTCATTCTTAACTGCCTTAAGCTCTCTCTACAATACTCCTCATTTAAACAAAGGACAGAACTTTGGGCTGCTGTAATATACACAATATTCTCCCCCTTGAATCTCTTCTAGTTGTCCATACATTTACATTTTTACTGCGCATACGTTCATTATGCTCTCTCTCTCTCTCTCTCTCTCTCTTAACCTCTCCTAGCTCTTCATACATTTACATTTTTACTTAATAAACTTATACAAAGTACTCAGCTCATTTACATGCTCGTCATAATCCCGGGGACGCCGCGCTGAGCATCTTCTGCCGGGATAACTCGGCCAGAAAATGCATCTCAAGACGCTTATACTCCCATAGGGATCATGTACCCTAACCGGAGCAGTCCAGCCTCGCCCTTCTCGACGCCAGCCTCCTCGCGATATCGTTTAATTGAAGCGTCTAATCACATTTTATCATATTAAGTTTTCGTCACGCTGAAACTCTAATGGGGAGACCCGGGTTATTGCCAGTCTCAAAATGGGAGCAGCGAAAATGAGCACTGAAAATGACAGAGTAGTCAGCGAGATGCAGCTTATTAAATGACCTTTTTTCCAAGCACCTCTCTTAATGTATTTTTTTTTCTGGATCGTTATGACATTTTTTATTCTTTCTTCATAACTAACCAAAAAGTAAAAATACACAAAACAAAGTATATTTTCTGAATGAAAATTATTTACATGAAAATTACATGAAATAGTAGTTTTAATCTGATATTACAGTTATGTCTGCATATTGTTATCCTTCTCCACCAAGCACATTATGTTTTTGTTTCATTCCTGCCAGCCTTTACCCGCTGTGACGTACTGCGGCCAATAGCAACACGTCTTCATCACCGTCCACTGTCATGCTCTCTCTCTTTATACTATATATATGTGTGTGTGTGTGTGTGTGTGTGTGTGTGTGTGTGTGTGTGTGTGTGTGTGTGTGTGTGTGTGTGCACGCGCCAAGGTAATGAATGTAATATTAATTCCACACCGTACGCTTTGAGGTCACACACCAAAAAAAAACAGGGAGCTACAGCCGAGATCGTTGCTGCATTCGGTGGGTGCACTTGACAGGCTGAGTCATGGGGAGCACGGAGGCAGTAATACCCCGGAGGTACTCAGGCACTTTACATGTAACAACACAAACACTACCTTCATATTGTATTACTCTCCACGTTCATAATTGATCACACGATGCCAAATAGTATCGTATATATATTCGATTACGATAAATTATCTGCAAAACGACTGTATAACTTCGCCAATATCTATGGATGAGGTACAACAGCCTATTACTGGACAAACTCTAATACTACGTTTATTATAAAATACAACATAATAAACTTTTAGTAACAACAACATAGAGAAACGTTATGTATACTGTGCATCAATCACCCAACTGTTTGTAATATTAATGTTAATTCGTTTTTAAACGTCATATACCAACTGTGGTGTAGCTAACGGTGAAAGAATAAAGCACCGTAATGCCACAAACACCAGTTAAACCATCACCAATTATACAACTGACAAGACTTGGATAAAAACATTAGGGAATGGCTACCCAGTTGGGTCTGACTCTCATCACAAGAGGACCGGGCGTGTGTACAAAACAAACGGCCTTAACACGGACGAGGGCGATTGCAACCTCGTACTCAGTGAGCCTCAAATAGCCCCCAGTGTGCATCAATTACACAACTTGTTAGCTTTGGTTGATTTAATCTGGCTAGCTTGTATCTGTTGTCATAAAGTTTGTCTTTGTTTTACAGAGGGTAGTCAAACCGTTCATAACACATCAAAAAACCGTCGGAAAAACAGTTTCAACTTCGATTTCATATCGTGACAACAAGTGAAAATTTACCAAATATAAAAATATTCGCTCATGTAGCGGACACTCTGGGATTTACATGTTCTTTTGTGAGGAATCCCCATTAAGTGGCGTTTTAAAGGCAAGTTTCCTGGACCGAAGAACTCCCAGATCAAAAGTTTTAATGGGATAAAAAGTTTGTAGACAAAAATTGCTGGTAGGATTCAGAAAGTTAAATGCACCTTACTCCTCGACGACTTTCAAGGCGAATGTTTAACTCTTCAAAGATTTTCAGGCGAGATGTTTTTAATTAAGTTGTCGCACTGAGTAGCGCTGTAAGTGGCTTGATGAGAAAATAACAGCGGCGACAAGCTGGTCCTTTTTTTCACGAAAATAATTTCAACAGTTTTGCGCGGCGGTGAAACAAAACAAACAGCTTTATGGGTCCACGTGGTCCGATTTAGCAGAGTAATATACTCTTCCTGAAAATAAACTCTTTACTCATTACAACTGTGTAAGCTCTAGGGAGTCATAATGCAAAAATTTGTGTTAGTATCCGGCTCATACGTGACAGCTTTACATCAACCCAAGTTCCTTTAATAATGCAAAACTTGGCACGATATTATGAAAAAAAAAAACTAATAAAGAGTACACGGTATAGGGGACTGGAGGCGGAGTCGATGCAATATCCGTGAACCTACTTTTAAAAGTTAATAATGTCAATTTTCTTGTACAGTTCTAATCAGTTTAATCAATTACATATAATGTTCAATAAAGGAATTTACATGCCAGTACTCCATCAGATTGAGGTTACAGATTGTCACTTGTCAGTCAAACAAAACTTAACCAAGTAGGTGCTGAGTGAAGGATTGCGAGTTGGTTGCCACAGGTGCGTTAATTCCCTCCCACTTTTCTCTTCCCTCCCTCCCTCGTGTAACTAACGCATAACATTCATATTATCCGCGTCTTTCGTTTCTCCTTTTTTTCTACTCGTGCTAAACTGAACTTGTTTTTTTTATGTTTTCAACATTTTTATTTGTTGCATTAGCCACTTTTACGGTTTCGAGTGGATCAGAGTTTCTCGCAAGGCTTTTATTTAACAGTGCAGTCTAAAGGATCCCTTAATGTTTGTGTTTACAGAGAACCTTGAGGAAACACATCCAAATCATCGGTATGTAGCCCAACATTTTCTGCACTTTAATATAAAGATCACCCTTTTTGCTGTAACATTTTCCTCGACTTACCTGTGGAACTGTCAAGTATACATCATGAACGTCGATGATGCGTTCTTTACAATTCCACCAGGCAGTAAGTCTGTCACTGTGAAGAATACACTTATAAACTGCAGGGAATAAGGGAGTATAAACCAATATTTGGGATGTGTAACTCCCAAGGGACTGTAAACACAAACATCAATGGACTTTGTAATCATCCTGTAAATTAGAAAAAATGAGTCCCAACATCATGAACAATTCTAATATGATACAAGCGCATAACAGGACCGATCATCCTCTTGTTCCACAGTGCCCCCCCCCCCAACAAAAAGATGGGAGGGGACTGTTTTACCAACAAACAAATAGAAATCACCATTTTCTGGTAATCATTTCAAACATTACATCCACCTGATATAAACACCCGTTTAATGATACAAATTACCCTTTTACAAATATAATCATAAAATTTGGTGATGGAAGTCTGGTGAACTCCAGCCACTCCCCCTCAAAAACCCATGACTTGCCCCTGTCTTGAGACCCCGCACAGCGCCGGAATGTGACTCCGGCCATCTGAAAATTGAACATTTCCGTGGGATGTGTCCCCTCCGCACCCTACTGACGGCTCGTCGCATTATGCCTAGCTACTACTATTTACGGAACAACTCCACCACTTTGTATTCCTGACAACTCGCTGCACGTCGACACATGTATTGCATTTTATATGCATCAGACTAACACACGCCTACAGTCAATAAGTGAGAGAAAATAAGACTGGTCTTGACCGAACTACCATAGGTAACTATAATCTCTGGCTTAAGTTCTTGAATACTCAAAGAAAATCACATACAGGTATATTGTCTCGTAGCATTGTATCTTATTGTCCATAAATAAACAAACCAAATATTAAGACAAGAGAAACATATCAGACAACGATCAACAACATTGGGACACAGAACATATTACGCGACTCCTACAAACCTACTACATAATATTATCCTTAAAGAAAAGCCATATTAGCCTTTGTTTCAGGTTACCTCTCTTATATTATGTTTCCTTTAAGACTGCTAGACCACTCCGCTGACAACAATCGAAACATACCGTATACAACCTTTGAGGAAATAAACGACATATTTACCTAATTGCAATTGCAGAGAGAATTGCAACATCCAGTTGTGAAGTTTTATACAAAATTATCAAAAATATTACAGCTTAATATGTCAATCCTGGGAATCGAGTCATTATTCATGGATTTGTTGAAAGCGTCGACGAATGTATGATTAAATTCCACTGAACCTATAACTTAGCCTAACCTACATAACTAAACTAAATCATGAACCTGGAGTTCCAAAAAGAGAAATTAGCGTAGCTTATGTAACTAATTCAAGAACCGATCCAAGCCTAACCTAATCAATACAAGCTAACCAAATTTAACATGGTAACATCACAATACTTATTCCCATTGTCCGGCAGACTAAATGTATCAGTAATAATGGATACTATACCATGTTCACTCGAACTTTGACCCAGGGTAAGTTTGTCGCAAGGCAGTGATTGGCTGGCAGACGGACACGGGAAAAGTCACTTCAGTTTTTTAGTGTTTAGATTATCGTATTTATATTCTGATATGTTAAAGGATAATAGCATTTCTGTGTTGCTCTTTGATAATTAGGCAATTATATGGATACCATAACAGTACTGCACTGATATTACTGTGTAAGAAGAGCAATAATAATACATTACTGGTTTTAGGTTACGGGGGGTAATAAAATTTTCTTAATTTACCGAAGACGTTAAATACCTTTAAGATATCATCTTTCAGGTAACTGCTTCTCAAAAACAAACCTTTTTTTTATGGTGATGATATTTTTTTCAAATATATAATTGTTTGGTGGGATTTTATTGAAGAAAAAATTGTCTGGTGGGATTTTATCCGCTGGGATTTTGGTCTATGTGGGAACAACTTCCGGAACAAGGTATTCTGCTGCCACTGACCGCGTACGTGAGGGAGGGCCTTTGTGTTCAGCCCTGCCCGAACAAGCACCAAATGAGACAGTTGTTCAAACATCTTTCTTTTCTATCCATTCCTGGAAAATCTTGACACATGGCTTTGTATTGCATCTCCAGATACAGTCTCTCGCGTTCTCTATGTAGCCTAGAGAGACACATTTTTCCCAACTTTTGTCTCTTTGTCTGAGATTACTTGGTTTCAATGAGCGTCCGTGTGGGGTGTTCCAAGGACGGCTGCTTAACTTGAATTTTTTTTTTTACTGTATTATTATTATTATTATTACATCCTTATTCAGATGCTACAGCAAACCAACGGTCATTTGTACAGAAATACAGACGAATAATGTCTTAATTTTCAATAGTTGTTGTCTAATACAGTATACGAGTTGACTAAGTATACAGGCTGGAAGACCTCAGTCGTGACGCACAAAAATTCCTCTTAACTACGACACTATTTGTAGCTAAACACTAATAGCTTCATTATCGTCTACACGTCTAGCAGGCAGTTACACTAACTTCTTTACATATGATCCCGACTCATCTGCATAATTTGGCCCTGCGGTCTTTTTTTAGACAAAGGAAGAAAGAGACTCGTTTACATGGTAATGAGCATTTTCTTGTGAATACTAAAACCCTCTACTGTAGTCTTCACGAACAATATCTGCTGCTTCATTTATTTTACTTTTTTTTCAGTAGATATTTAGTCACCGTTGTATGTGTATTTGCCTCGTTGGTACAGTAGCCTCCAAGTGTGAGATTACGCCCTGCCGTGCTTCCCTTGGGCATGTTGCATCGTCGCACTACTCGTGTGGTTAGGTTAGGGCATGCCCGAGATGTTTTTACCCTGGAATCAACCTTCCAACCTTTTGGCGGCCCAACACAAATAAATCGACCCTGGCTTTTGGACTACAGTACCAGGATGCCCTGCGACAGAACCCAGATAATAACGGGGTTCTGGACATAATATGACCTACGATGGAAATTATCTCTCGGACAAAACCTTTTCAACACGTAAAATTACATTTGTATAGTAAATACGTTGAGGGTTTGAGTAACTTCCTTTAAAAGAAGATAATAATTCCAGGAATGCCCCAGCAGTGAGGTTGCAATTGCAAATGGAAAATGCCTGAGGGTAAATATTTTGTTAAATTTATATGAGCACATCAATCTCACGCATTTTTTATATAATATTCACCAACAGTTCATATACACACAAAAACCAGCTCCTTTTCTCAAATTTGTTTTTTCATGTAACTTATTGAGACACTCTTATAACTCAACCAAACTTGGTTCGGTTTTTACTATTCATTACCGTTTGTCATATTTTTATTCTCATTATGTATTCGCCATTCGTTTTTATACTTATTAATTTATTTTTAAGAGTATTTCTTTTTGAGCCAAGAAAAACTGGGTAAAATACGAAATAAATTTATTTTTATAGGTTTCATAACATGCATAGGAAAATATCTGGAGGAGACATCATCCATAATATCATATATATTTCATGAGGAAAAAAATCAATACGTTACTGTACTGTACAGTATAATCTGCACCGCGTGCTTCGTCAAGAGTGGACCTACGGTCATTCAAAAGGCATCCTCTCCATCAGTTATCAACCGACTTTAAAGATATCTATATACAATATATGGATAGAGCAATAAGAGGGGTAACAAAATTATTGAAGATTTTTTCTTCAATTAGGTACAACAAAGAAAAAAGTCATAGACAGACACTATGTTCTGAAACCCATGACGAAGACTTCTGTACACGTGTGGCCTCACAAGAGGAAAAATAACAAACCTGATGAAGATTTTCTCTCTCAAAGGCTGTTTGATCAATTTTATTGAAACTTACTAAATCCTTTAGTTATAGAACCCCATTAATAATATAAAAATAGGTCGATCTGTAAGAAAAAGAAAAAATCAAAGAGTAACTGCAGGACTCTCCACTTACCTCTGGGTTATACAGTAGTGCTGGTGTCTCGGGTCTTCTCCTTTGGTTCAGTCAATGAATGTCCTGTAAAAGATATGAAGAGAAATGTAGTCGCAGTCATAGAAATATCAACGAAAATTGTGAAATCTTTCCAATCATGAAAGTCATGGAAAACAAGACAAAATTTGTAAGCAACTCTCAACACTTTTACTGACTGTGACTCCTCTTTATAATAAGCTGCTTTGTGTACACTTTGCCTTTTACGTAATCCCCTCCAGGGTTCTACGCATTAATAATGAGTGATGATATAATGCCAATGCTGATGTGATTCTAGACAGCAGTTATTGTGATGCCAAGTAAAAGTTGGGCAAAACTTTTGAATTATTGTTTAATGTTGTCCATGCTGTTTTTTTTAACAAATCTTACTGTATTTTAAGAAGTTAAACAAACCAAAATATAGTTAGTCCTGTACAGACTGCAACTCTGAAGTGGGTGGGTCGGATTGCTAGGGGAGGAGAACGCTATTCTCTCAGTTGCCCAATAATAAAAATAAAAAAAAGTTGCCCATAAGTGTAGAAACTATATGTGTGTATATATAAAGAATTGCGCTTCTTGCTGTCACACGCCCATGGTCACATAGACCAGGTCAAACATGACAGTGATACACCGCCGCACATTAACCCCATCAGTCCATGGGCTTGCAGCTCGATAAAATCGTCAGGCGTTAAACCGATAAAATCCTTAAGTGTAGTTCCCATACTGAAGAGATCAGGGGAGAGTAAACTAAAGTGTATCACCGTCACTGTAAACTGTAGAATTTCAATTCGACATAAGATTTTTTGGCTGCACTGGCAAGTTTGCATAGAAGCCTTTTAAGCGATTTGGTCAAGGAAAATAAAATTCTGACTTGTGTGGGAACACTGCTTAACGCTGAGTCTCTAATTCGTGGCCAGAGCACCCCCGTCCACCTAACTGTGAAAATAACTATGTTCATTGTTCACAGTTTGGGAAGTGAAGACAGTCGAGTGCAGTGCCTACCACACTTCCTTTTTGTACACCAAAGGCTTAGTATACAGTGTGCTGTATCCGGACTACCCCTAACGGGCCATCAGGTCTATGGGACTCACCATCACTTTTTCAATTCACTTTACCTCTACCTGAAATTTCTAATTAAATATATTTCAATTTGATAACTAAACCAACATAGACTACGACAAGGCCCTTAAACAAAAGATGATACCCAAGTTTCCTAAATACTTCTAAGCTTATATACTATACTGTGTATCACACTGGCTCACGTTCCCAACCTGTCTATTTCTTATAAAGAATGATTCTTAACATCTACATTAATACACAAGCTACACTGGCTCATATCAATTCATTATGCACACTTAAGAGACAGAAGGAGAGAGGGGTGATATTAATTTCACTAGCTTATTATATACAGTAGTATTTAGTTATCGATCTGTCAGTTAATTTAGTATTACATCTGTCAATCAATTTAACATGCTATTTGTCAATCATTTTAGTATTCTACTTGTCAATGTTTCGATAAATTAATTTCCATTTCTTTCCACTTTGACAAAACAGCCGGGAGCCACAATCAGCTGAGTCCCCACACAAGTTTCTGAGGCGTTGCATCTTTCGTAATTATCTGAAAATTCTTCAAAGTGATCTTCCCTCTCCTCCTCCTACTCCCGGGACGACTCAAGTCATTCCCCCCACAAAGACCTCACGCAGGAGAAGACCCGCTCTCACAAACTTCCCATAATGAAGTTGAAAAGTTTGATAAAACCCTCTAAAATTTATATCGACGTCTTGGACATTAATTGGACACTTAAGCTTCAAGTAAGATTTCTTGAAGGGGAGTGTTGGTAATTATTTCTGCACGTTAATAATGTGATTCAGTACAAAGAATACATACGAACATCTTAAAGGAGTTGGGTATTAACAGTAGTTGTCCTAATAGTAGGTGAAAATCTACATCTTATCACTAATATAAGACGATGAAACAAGTAAAAATGTGTTAAGATTAATTCTATGACATCACAAAGTTTCTGGCCTCATGAACCAATTTCCTGAATGACTGACCCAAATTTTTCATCCTATCCGCAGCATGCCGTACTGCCCGCAAAAAACTGTGAATGGTCAACTCTCTTCCGTTTCTATTGTGACAAGAGTGAACTAAACCACGAGGAGGATCTAGCACAGGTGTATAATTAACACAACTGCTATGCAAAACACCTGTTCGTATGTATATAATGACCATTTAATCTACGCTATTAAAATGTATTAAACAATAAGAAACAGAGAGGGAGAAAAAGAGATAGATAAGAGGGAAGAATAATTGATCTTCTGCGTTGCTATTGTTGTTCACATCTTTCCTTGCCACTATAAAGGCAAACATCAATATAAATTAGTTATCCTGATCTATGACATAAAATAGTAAATTCAATTTATATTCCAATCCTTCACTTACATAGCATACAAATACAAATCAAACTAAGTCCAACACTAAAAACAAAGGGAATTTTTTCTAGACAGACAAAAGATTTTGTCTACCTAATCATTTTATTGATGAGATTTTGCTCAAAGAAATTTTCTAGTGGGATTTTAATCATGGGAAATTATCCAGTGGAATTATGCTCAACGAAATTGTCTAATTGAAAATTTAGTACCGGTATAAAACTGAGAAACTGTCCATTGATATTTTCTCCACGGGGAAATGCTAGCTAACTATACGATGTGAGGTTTTTTTTTTCCAATGGGAACTTGTCCAACGGGATTTTTACGTGTTTTAACAGTGACACCAATAGAGGTCACCAGGACTATACGGTGCTTGTACAGCGAATGACCTCCTGACCCTACCCTCGTCCCCCCCATAACCAAACTCTATTTTAATTTTAGGCAGCGCCACTATCCACCTATCTTAATCCCCCACAGCGCCATAAAAGCAACATTAAGTGTCAACCTAACAGCTGGCCGATAGGGGGGAGTTGTACCAGACGGCCTCTATAATGGCGTTTTTTATGCGCCTGTTCTGGTATGTTAGGTAACGAGAAGAGACATACCGCACGTGAAAATGGATATGATATGATATTTCTAGTGTTTAATAATAATGATAATAGTAATACCGCTAGTGACAGTAGGGATAATAATAATAATGAAATAAAAATTAAAGTAACAGTAATGATAATGCTTTAATAGTAATAATAATAATAATAATAATAATAGCAATGAAAATAACAAAAGTAACTAATGTTAATATTCTTTAGAGTTAACTGCTGTCATGATCAAGAAAGATAATATTTAGTGGGAGAATAAAAGTTTCTCAGCAGCTCAGTCTGTCACGAGAGGCGTTCATAGTTCTGCCCAAACAATCTCAGAATAGTTTGAAACAAATAGCGGACGAAATAATATATCACAATAATAAATATAGACGATTATCTCTATCTTCTTTTTTAATATACTTGAATTCAAAGGAGAAAAATTTACCATGGTACCTTGCCCTGATAATGGGGTTAATAACTAATGTGGTGCCTGCGCAAATTGGCTCCAGTCCTAATAATCCGTATTTTACCTTACTATTAGGATTGGCTATGAAGTATACCTGTTTCTGTGGGCCTTAGGCCTAACAAGGTTCAACCCTAATAGGTCTTAATGCAAACGGTTACGTTAAGGCCCTGCAGCCATTAATAAATGCAACGACTACCGCATTACACTTTCATTTTATTATAAATCACACATTATATATATATATATATATATATATATATATATATATATATATATATATATATATATATATATATATATATATATATATATATCTAGCAGAATCGCCGCCCTCCTGGCGGCTCATCTGCTAGGCCACAGTAGGACGCCACCCTCCGGGAGGCTCCACATTGTCTCACTGTTCAGTTTCCAAAATTTCTTCTTCCATCAACAGTTCATTAACGGTGTATGTAAGTTCCACTATGTTTTTCACTACAACGGTACAGCAAAGTATATTTTTTTAGCATTAAACTGTTATTATTTTATTGTCTAATCATCACTACATATATCACCACCCATCATCACTACATATAACAACATTCATCATCGCTCCATATAACACCATCCATCATCACTACATATAACACCATCCATCATCACTACATATAACCCCACCCATCTTCACTACATATAACACCATCCATCTTCACTACATATAACAACATCCATCATCACTACATATAACATCATCCCTCATCACTACATATAACACCACCCATCATCACTACATATAACACCATCCACCATCACTACATATATCACCACCCATCATCACTATATATAACATCATTCATCATCACTACATATAACAACATCCATCATCACTACATATAACATCATCCCTCATCACTACATATAACACCACCCATCATCACTACATATAAGACCATCCACCATCACTACATATAACACCACCCATCATCACTACATATAACATCATTCATCATCACTACATATAACACCATCCATCATCACTACATATAACACCATCCATCATCACTACATATAACCCCATCCATCTTCACTACATATAACAACATCCATCATCACTACATATAACATCATCCCTCATCACTACATATAACACCATCCATCATCACACATATAACACCATCCATCATCACCATATAACAACATCCATCATCACTACATATATTACCCATCTTCATTACATATAACACCATCCATCTTCACTACATATAACACCACCCATCATCACTACATATAACACCATCCACCATCACTACATATAGCACCACCATCACTACTACCACCATCATCACTACCACCACTACTACCACCATCATCATTACCACCACCATCATTACCACTACTATCAACCAGTCTCTACCACCACCACTATCACCACAAACATGCCGCTATCACCATCACCACCACTACTACACCACTACTACATATAACACCATCCATCATCACTACACATAACACATCCATCATCACTACATATAACACCATCCATCATCACTACATATAACACCATCCATCATCACTACATATAACACCATCCATCATCACTACATATAACACCATCCATCATCATTACATACATATGCCCCATCCATCATCACTACATATAACTCCACCCACCATCACTACATATAACAACATCCATCATCACTACATTTAACATCATCTATCATCACTACATATAATACGATCCATCATCACCACATATAACACCATCCATCATCACTACATATAACACCATCCATCATCACTAAATATAACACCACCCACCATCACTACATATAACACCATCCATCATCACCACATATAACACCATCCATCATCACTACATATAACACCATCCATCATCACATATAACACCATCCATCATCACTATATATAACACCACCATCATCTCACTACATATAACAACATCCATCATCACTACATATAACAACATCCATCATCACTACATATAACACCATCCATCATCTTTATATATAACACCACCCATCATCACTACATATAACAACATCCATCATCACTACATATAACTGCCATCATCACTATATATAACAACATCCATCATCTTTATATATAACAACATCCATCATCATTACATATAACAACATCCATCATCACTACATATAACTTTACATCCATCATCACCATATACTTTCATCCATCATCCACTATATATAACACCATCATCACCATGTAACAACATCACCATCATTACTACATATAACCTTATCCATCATCTTTTCATATAACTGCCATCATCACCATATAGCAACATCGTAATCACTACATATAACAACATACATCATCACTACATATAACACCATCCATCATCACTATATATAACACCATCCATCATCACTACACATAACACCATCCATCAGCACTACATATAACACCATCCATCATCACTACATATAACACTATCCATCATCACTACATATAACAACATCCATCACCACTCCATATAACACCATCCATCATCACTACATATAACACCACCCATCATCACTACATATAACACCATCTATCATCACTACATATAACACCATCAATCATCACTACATATAACACCATCAATCATCTCTACATATAACACCATCCATCATCACTACACATAACACCATCCACCAGCACTTTACAGATCGGTAGTAGTTTCGCGGAAATTATCGTCTTGGGACACACTGAAACGCCATCTTTTGTTTTGTTTTATAAATAGATAGATCATCACTACATATAACATCATCCATCATCACTACATATAACACCATCCATCATCACTACACTTCTCAATAACAAAAGTGATATAAGACCCAAATATAAACAAAACAAAGCGCGAAAATCATGCGTTTATGAAATCTAAAGTCCATGTCAGTTATTAGTATGTTGTATATTTCCTGCTCGTAACATTAAAACTAGATTTGTGGCAATCATGTTTCATTATCTAATGTTTATCTTAATAAATTACAGTATAATTAAAAACTACTGTAGGATAATTTTCGTTGCATTATATCAAATAATATTTTTCAACCAACCAGCCAACAAATTTTAAGTCCAAATAAAACTCCCTTAAATGATTACGGTATTAAATAGTCTCCATAGATTTGTTTAAAATCTAATGTTTATATAATACAGCCAAATAATTACCACATTGTTAATCTGCCCATTATATGAATTGCTACTAATTTAATATAACAATAACGCATACAGCCTAATATTGCGCTCACAAAATGTAACAAACCCGTTACATTACACCTCGGGCGGTCATGAGCGCGTGATTTTCGCACTTGTTTTCATATTTTGAACATTTTGTATTTCCCCGTATTTTGTCTACCTGATTTGTAATGTGCACTCGTATGTTACGTTTTTTTGCGAAATCGGTTATTTTGCATAATGACCAGCATGCATATTGGTAATTTTGCAAAATAACTTTCAGACAACCTAAAATTAACCTAACCTTATGGTGAGGACAACACATAATCCAAAGTAAAAAAAAAAAAGAACCTAACCTAACCTAACTTAACCTAACCTTATTCAGTCATAAGGTTAGGTTAGTTTAGGTTGTCTAAGTTTTTGCAAAATTACCGATTCCGCAAAAAAAGTATCATATACATAACAAAATTATTAATTACCTGTATACTGTTTGCATAAAATAACCCATACATAACGTGAATGCTTACCATAATTTCATCATTAATGTATAAAGACCACCAACTTTGAGGTGTGGTTACATATTAAAATCTCTGGTCACTTAGCAACAGTGGCGGCTCGTGAAAAATAAAATGGAGGGACTGCAAGCCTCACACAACAGTAGGATACACAAATTTGACCTACCTCAGGTATGAGTTGTAGTTGATGTCCACGAATTCCCAGGGCATGATAGTAGTGTTGGTGGTAGAAGGGATGGCCGAGGTGGTGATGGACCAGTTGGTGGGCATAACAGTGGATAAAGTGGGCATTGATATACACTTCTTTTATTCTGGTTTGCACACCTTTATTGACTCCACTTAGAGCAGCTGCACCATCATAAGTTTGGGCAATGAGCTTGTGTGGACAATCACCAATTAAAGTCTGGAGCTCTTTATGTAACACACTTGATAAGGCTTCTGCTGTCTGATTGATAGGGTTAAAAAATCCCCAGAATCTCTCAACAGGCTTCCCTTGTAGCTCATACCTTAGAACAATTACCATCTGTGTGTTATCGTAAATATCCGTTGTCTCATCACACATAACTGCCAAATAATCTGCATTCTTTACTTCTTCCTTGATCTTATTTTTGCAAATTTCCAACATAGATTCTAAAAGTTCATTCTGTATTGATTTAGATGTTCCTTTAAAAACTGTAGCGGTCTTTAAATGAGCATCTAAGCTAGAATCCAGTTCACAAGCAAAATCAACTAATCCACTTAATACTCCCGGATTCTTAGAGCTCATTGTTTCATCATGTCCTCTAAGAGGGAGTTCAAATTTTCCACAAAATTTTACACAGTTTATGATTTTGGATAACACATCTCTGTTTTTTTCACCTGTTCATTGTGTTTTGCAACTGAGAGCTTGTATGCTGTGTCAATCTGAGCTGCAATGTTCACTTTACCCAGCAACGATAAATTAATCATGTTATTCATATGTTTGGCTGACTGCTCATGTTTCACTATTTTCTGTGGCAAATGCCTCAAGTCAGTCACACCACTTTTCGTCCATGCCGAGTCCCCACCAAACAATAAGCATGGAAAGCAGAATAAAGTATTTGCCTCGTCACAACCACAGAGCCATTCACATTTCTGATAAACACTGATGTTAAACTGGCGTGTATATTCTTTGTTCCTGCTTGTACTGTTCTGTTGAATGGATAAAACTGGTGTAGGTCTTCCTCTTGCTTTGATTTCAGTCTTTTCATTTAATGTCAGCTGGGAAAAGTTGATGTTTTGCAAATACTTCACTCGATTTTCCATCGTCAAAGGGTAATTAAAGAAAGCACGATTTAACCACACCGTCCACACGCAATGTAAACACGTTGTACGAGACTGAGCTGCTTCAAGTGCAGCTCATTGTGCGGCGGCGAATAACAGACATGAATCGTACAGCATTGACAGCAACTATGAAAGTAACTTAAATTTTGGTCTGATTTTAATGAAAATTCACTTAGCAACGTATTGAAAATAATTAAATAACATATAAAATGATATATTTGTTGGTAGTGTATTATTCAGCTGTCTCTCTAAAGGAATCATACGCCTGGCAGTGAGTGTCTGGGGGGACTGCAGCTCTGCAGCCCTATGCACGAGCCGCCACTGCTTAGCAATATAGGGTTTCTACTTGTAGAACATGCATGTGATAGGCGTATACTAGTTAGTGAATGCTCTTTTCATCTATATTAAGTCTGAAAAACAATATGAAAAGTGCGAGGATATAAAGAGAAACTGACACGCGCATGTAATATTTCCAGTCCCCTTAACTACACGACTTCGGGCCAATTGCAAGATCAGCCGTGGTGTATACAATGCTGTAGTACTCCCATGGTTGTTGTGCAAGAAGCGTTTTTGGCTAAAAAAAAATATGTACGATTCGTTATTGGAAATTTCGTGATACTCGTACCCCCCAATGATCACTATGATGGAACTATTTTCGAAACCACAAGAAAGAAAATTGATTTGGATGCACATAAAATGTATAAATCTGTAAAGGAATAATATTTTTGTACGATATACTCCATATGGAACAGCACATGCAGAATTGTATTGTTCTTTTTAAAAGCGGTCCGTGTTTGTGTACGAAAAATGCCGCCAGCCTCTACTTGTCTCATCGCCGTTTATATCCTCCAAATTCGCCTAACCATCATAAAAGGTAAGCCTTTAAGATAACTAATACAACTAATTAATGTGTAGAAATGTATTGAAATCAAATTGAACTAAAAAAAAGTCGTTAATGGTCTATTTGAAGAGTGGTGAGAACAGCTTCCTCTGGGATGGTGAATGACGTCCTTTATCAGAATTAATATCGACCCAATTTTCGTAATGAGGGCAGTTAATAACAGTCCAGCACTACCAAAATAATTATTTCCTTAGTATAAATACTTTGTAGCATAAATTTCATATTTTAATAAGTCCAAATATGTCAGGTAACTAGTGCCAGGTACTTCCCAGGCATGTTTCATTTGTGTATCAGTTTAACCACAATTTGCTACTAATAAGATAAATTCAGTGACCTAAATTCATGTTGTATTTTGTTATTCCCTAAGTGACTCAATGTATTACGAGAACGAACTACTTTACGACTTGTTTGGGCCAACAGTTGGGGTGGTGATATTAATTAACTTTGCCATTGACTGGTAGAATCAAATGTAGATATATTGGCTTTGTATGTCCATGATTTAAAAAAAAATGAAAAGCCATTCTAAAGTAAATGGAATTCATGATATTATTATCTTTTGGCCATTCAGCAAATTTAATGATTTTAAGTTGACCGATTTTTACCAGTTAAGTTAGGTTACGTTAGATTAGTTAAGTTGGGTTAGGTTAGGTTTGGTGACATTGAAATTATGTTATTTTCAAATGCCAAGTAGGTGGATGACCTAAACATTCATTTTACCAAATCGATTATGAGTAGATCAAAAACATTAGTTTTGTTTTTTTACAAATTCAGACTCCGTAAAGTTCAAATGACAATCACTTCATGATAGATGTTTCACCCTATAGTACACTAAAGCTACTTTATGTAAGGGGAAAAAATTAGCACCAAATTGTATTGTTTAATACCAAAAGAAGTCATTGATGATAATATTTAATAACAATATTTCAAGTATTACGACCTGGTCATCGGGACGGAACACCGTCGTAAGTCGAGGAGAGACTGTACAGTAATACCCCGATTTACGCGGTCAATTGAACCCGTGGAGTAACGCGTAAAACGAGAAATGCGTAAATGGAATAACAGAACATATGGGATTAATTGAAATAGAGACTGGGCCGACCCCCAAACTCCACTTTTTCAGACACAATACCTACGTTGTAGTAAAAATAGTATCTTAACTTTATGATGGTATGCACACACACATAATATAGAAGAGAAATATCAATAAGAGAATAATATACTGTACCAGGTAAAAAAAAATCAAGGTTTAACACTTACTTCAGGTTAGGTTAGGTTAGCTTAGAAAAAATCAAGGTTTAACACTTATGTAAGGTTAGGTTAAGTTAGAAAAAATCAAGGTTAGGTTTAACACTTAAATTAGTAGCCGCCCTCCGCGTATATGAGTAGATGCACCGTGTTAATTGGGCATTCCGGTTCTGGCAGGGTACCGCGTAAATGACAAAACGCGTAAACGAAACCCGCATAAACCCGGTACTACAATTTCATATATATATATATATATATATATATATATATATATATATATATATATATGCTGATGTCACGCTGAGCAAAGAAAACCCTTAGATCATGCGACTACAGTGATTTACTTGTATATATATATATATATATATATATATATATATATATATATATATATATATATATATATATATATATATATATATATATATATATATATATATATATATATATATATATATATATATATATATATATATATATATATATATATATATATATATATATATATATATATATATATATATATATATATATCCCTTGAGGGTAGGGGACCCCAAGTTGATCTGTGCCTCAAGACCCTATTAAGCTTAATCCGGCCCTGATTATTAGTCTCTGATTGGTTGGTTGGTAGAATTTGATGACTATATCTACTGTATATGGGTTCCATGACATTTGCTCACAAGATGAACCTAATCTAACCTAACCTGACAACCTAACATGTCTTCATTTCCATAATAGTTGAGTACTATATGCCTTGTAAACAAATGTCTGCACACTAACTATATGAAGACTCTCTGGTGAGGATCCATTTACAGTATTTACATGGAATATTTTTCCAAATAAAAGACCATTTAAACAGCAGATACATTTTTACTCCTGACATTGGGAAAGTGTTCATGTCTTGCTTTTTTGAAAGGGTATTTATTGCATTACTATACTGTAATCAGGTGGAGAAAAGGAGGAAACATTATCTTAAGTTTTCATATCTTGTAGATAACTGGCCTTTATACTTGTATAATATGAAAGTAAAATTTTTAATATGAAAGTAAAATTTTTGGTAGAGATAATTTCCTGTTTTATAGAAAACTAACAGTTATGGTGATATTTTTTTAAAGATTTTATCCCAATTCATCTGTACAGTGAGTTCATCACTGTCATAACAAAATTATAATACCTAATACTGTACTTTGTTATATTCTACTGACTTCATCCACAGAACAGGCCATAGTTCTCTTTATCTACACTCACCCAACCCCAAGTTCATGAAAAACTTATAACTTTATTGTTAGATTTAATAAGGATAAAGAAGAAAGGAACAGATATTACACTCAATTCCTACGTTTTTATGGTTGTCACAGGCTTTATTTACCTATATTCACTGTAAATGATAGTATTTCATTCCCAGAATTGGCTTATTATCCAAGAAAATAGGAAAATGAGGTGCACCTTAGCTTGGGATTCAAGGTTTTTATGCTCGTATATCGTGTAGCAAGAGTAAACGTTTCGTGCCACTGACAACATTTAGAGGGTGCAAGCATACCAACCCCCAAGTCTTCCACCAGTTGGTACACCTGACTACACTACGATGACGTACAAACAACAAACGACAGTCGGGTACAACCATCATGCACCATGGCCCATCTTGAAAAATCACAAAATTTTCACTCCATTGTATTACCACCGCCGGGATACCACGGCATGGTGTACACCACGGCTGGGGCCGCCTTGGTGTGGGAGGCAGCCAACAATTACCGCGATTCTGCTGCATTCTGGAAAGGGATCAAGCGACTGATGGGTTCCACCTCTAGCACGGTCCCTTACCTGCTCGACCAAAACAACGTAAAAATATTCGAGGAAGAAAACCAAGAACAACTACATCGGCGATATTTACGAAAGATCTTTACCATTCGTGAACAGGAGAACGAGGGCTTCGACAGGGAGTTTGAGGAGGACATTTTAGGTCAGTTGCAGGACCATCAGCACCTGCTCCAGCCGTTCCCACGGACTGACTTCACTAGACTGGTGGACGGAAGCTACCTGACGGAGCGCATTGTTCCTGTCAGCCGTCATAAAAGGGTTTAAAAACAAATCACCTGGTCAAAGTCACATTAACAAGAAGATCCTGGCTCAACTCCCCGACATGATAGAGAGGCTTGCTCATATATGCAACGCCTGCCTCGCCTCTGGATACTTCCCTAAGATGTTCAAAATCAACGCTATTCGCCTCATACCAAAAGCAGGGAAGCCTCCAAACAAAGTCGAAAACTTTCGACCAATATCGCTGCTAGAGGTACCTGCCAAAATCTTCGAAAAAATAGTCAACAAGCGATTGCGGATGTATCTGGAGGACGAAGACGTGCATAATCCCCGCCAGTTCGGCTTCCGCCAGTACAAAGGCACATCCACCGCCATAGCTCAGGCCTACGAGCAGATCGCCAATGCCATGACTGGCCGCCTGCAGTGCAATATAGTACTGAGGGACGTCAGCAAGGCGTTTGACAAAGTTTGGCACGCAGGGCTGCAGTATAAGATCATACAACTGAGGCTACCCGAAAATCTGACGCGCCTGCTGTGCAACTTCATTATGGACCGCAGAGCCAAAATCAAGATGCAAGAACATTTTGGAGAACAATTCTCACTATCGAGCGGCGTGCCTCAGGGCTATTGTCTCTCACCAACCCTTTACACACTCTACACGGCTGACCTGCCACCCCCAATCGTCGGCAGCGAGTACGTCATGTATGCCGACGATGTAACACAGATCGTCACCTGCCCAGGAAGGTCCACAGCAAGGATGGCGCGACTCACTGCTCGGGCAACAGAGGAGATCTCGGAGTATGAAAATAAATGGAAAATAAAAACAAACAAAACGAAATTTGAGGTCATACCCATAGTCAAATTCAAGCCGGCCCCATTGATGATCGACGACGAAGAGATTGAGTACTCTAAACAAGGCAGGTTGCTCGGCCTCATCATTTCTCGGACGGGCATCATTCCCCACGTGAAGGACAGACTAAATATAGCCAAAGTCGCCGCAGCCAAATTAAAACGTTTTAAATTGATGCCTGAGAAGATACAAGTTCACTTGTACAAGGCGCTGGTGAGGCCTGTGTTGGAGTACCCATCTATACCACTCGTCACACTCGGGAAGACTAGACTACAACAACTACAGAGCTTCCAAAACAATTGTTTGAGGTCAGCCAGTGGCCAAGCGCCACCCTACCAGGAGACAGTGGAAACCATCCACCTAAGAAATAAAACAGAGTCCCTCAACATCAGGTTCCATCGCCTAGGGAAGAAGGTTTGGGACAAGCTCCTGGACGACCCTCACAGCCCAGACCACCTACGCGGGGAAGACATCAACGGAGGGAGACCCCACGCCTGGTGGCCCCGGGGTCTGCCCGCACTACAACCCAACCCGCGATCCATCTATGTCCGCCACAGTGATCCACCTTAGTTTAAAACTTAGATGATATAGATTCACATTTAACAAGTCACAATCAAGTGAGTCCATAACGTAATACAGTATAAGATGTTAATAAATTTGTAATTATAAAATAAATCTAGTTATTGTCTACTAAAATAACCATTGTGCAACCTCATTCTAAATCCTAGGTTAGCTTAGTTAGCCAACAAACTCTGTAATATGTATAACAAGGGGTGTCGTCCCCCTCTATTTAACTCATTAAACTTCTTTTCCAACATTTCCCCCCACGACTATATGTTGTGACTCTCCATCCCTCATGTCTGGCTGTGCCTTGAGCCCCAGCATGCCTTCCATCCTTTCCCCACCTTAACCTAAAAAAAAAAAAAAAAAAAAAGATCTTGCAATTGGCCCTTAATTAGGTGCCAGATATTGCGAAGTGTCCGAGGAATTTTGTCCCTAATTGTTCATCCTTGTTTTTATCGGTAGATTACAATTTTTATATTATATAGCCAAGTACAGTATACCAAAGCTTATGGTATATTCAAAAGTGTAGATCATTATTGACATCAGTTCGCTCGAGTTAGTAAAACGGCATCATCGTTCGCTAATACTGTACCATGTTAGTTTAATTATGCATTATTTACTTATTAATTAGTCACAGACGGAATAAGCCATCATCTTTGCTCGCCTCTTCTCGTACTCAACAGAAAGAACCATGACGAGTAGAATATCAATTTCTGAATATCAAATCCAATTGACCCAAAATGTCCTGGAATTCCTACTGTAAATTTAACCCTGTATAGTACTTCCATCACCAGTTCGCCACTTTCATCACTCGGTGGTAAATCACAAAAAAAGCGTTGGCTTTTAAGTCGGGAAAAATATTGAAGTCACCCCCAAAAAAATTAACTTTGAATTAATTAGCGTGTAGCACTAGGCAGTTCCAGAGCTCCGCATATAGGAAATCCTTGTGGCAAATGGCCTCAAAGGATTTACATTCTTCATTTTATTAACCCATTTAAAAATTATTACCGAGAGTAGTGCTTTACGTGGATAACTGGAATGTTTCTAACTGGGTTCAGTGAAGGCTGGGTGGCGTTATATCCGGCTCGCGCTGTACATGTTTTCCCAGACGGGCGACTTCATTACCGTGTTTTTCACTGGAGCTAAATAATCTCAATCCCGAATCGTTTATGACGTCGATATAAAAGTTACAAAAAAGTAGCAAACGTCTATATAGAAAGTAAAGTAAAAAGTAAGGATACATTAAAAATAATATAAGTTTAAATGAGATCCAAGGTCTTGGTGAGAGCAACGGAAAGCTTCTGCAAAGACTAAGTAACATATCTAACGAGAGAAAGTAACACCATTAGAAAATATCATACACGTTTGTACTTAAAACGTAAATTACCAATCTATTAGAGATAACAATCGTCTATAAAGTAATAAAAACGTTCAAAGAGAGAAAGTAACAAACACTACGAAAAGAAAATAGCAAACCCTTATAGACATACTAATACTTCAAAACAAACCTTTATAGACATACTAATACTTCAAAACAAACCTTTATAGACATACTAATACTTCAAAACAAACCTTTATAGACATACTAATACTTCAAAACAAACCTTTATAGACATACTAATACTTCAAAACAAACCTTTATAGACATACTAATACTTCAAAACAAACCTTTATAGACATACTAATACTTCAAAACAAACCTTTATAGACATACTAATACTTCAAAACAAACCTTTATAGACATGCTAATACTTCAAAACAAACCTTTATAGACATACTAATACTTCAAAACAAACCTTTATAGACATGCTAATACTTCAAAACAAACCTTTATAGACATACTAATACTTCAAAACAAACCTTTATAGACATACTAATACTTCAAAACAAACCTTTATACATACTTCAATTTACTAAATACTTCAAAACAAACCTTTATAGACATACTAATACTTCAAAACAAACCTTTATAGACATACTAATACTTCAAAACAAACCTTTATAGACATACTAATACTTCAAAACAAACCTTTATAGACATACTAATACTTCAAAACAAACCTTTATAGACATACTAATACTTCAAAACAAACCTTTATAGACATACTAATACTTCAAAACAAACCTTTATAGACATCTACTAGATACTAATACTTCAAAACAAACCTAGACATACTAATACTTCAAAACAAACCTTTATAGACATACTAATACTTCAAAACAAACCTTTATAGACATACTAATACTTCAAAACAAACCTTTATAGACATACTAATACTTCAAAACAAACCTTTATAGACATACTAATACTTCAAAACAAACCTTTATAGACATACTAATACTTCAAAACAAACCTTTATAGACATACTAATACTTCAAAACAAACCTTTATAGACATACTAATACTTCAAAACAAACCTTTATAGACATACTAATACTTCAAAACAAACCTTTATAGACATACTAATACTTCAAAACAAACCTTTATAGACATACTAATACTTCAAAACAAACCTTTATAGAGATATGGATAAAAATAATATAAACATCTATAGAAAGTGAAAAAGTCTTTAGATAAAGGAATAAACCACTAAAATACTAACAGACCAGCTGATATATTAACCAACACATCAAAATCCACATACCAAACAGAAGACATCGATGTGTTTTAATATTCTTTTGAGAGTAACTTAAAGAGAGAAAACAGAATAAATAGACCGACCCACCAGTCTGTTTATTAGTGACAATAGGCCTACCCACCAGTCTCTGTTTTGTAGTGACTAGGCTTAATGAAAAAGGTCAACTTCATTAACCCTCCAAAATAAGAAGCAATAACTCCATGAGTTATAACCAGGTGGGTTGTATAAGGTGTGTCAGCTCACATATCTATAATTTTACAGGTGATTTATCTATATGCTGTAATTTAGTACACCTAAAATCAATATCATCACGTTTAAACTAGTTGAAATCATATTGTTAAGCATATATATTTTAAATGTAAGATGACGAGAAATGAATTATTGTTTCTGAAAAGTAACGAATGTGAACTGACGCTATGAGCAATACTAGACACGTGAGTTTTCGATATGGACATTTATGCGTATGGTAGGTAGATTATGACCCGTATGGTAGGTAGATTATGACCCGTATGGTAGGTAGATTATGACCCGTATGGTAGGTAGATTATGACCATCTGATTTAAAAGGGTTAAGAACTACAAGAAATACTAACCACTGGTATACTGTATGCTAATTATTATACCAATTGTATTTGTTGCCTCGGCTGGTGTATTATTCACAAATAAATAAGTACAATACCACAATAACAGATATATGTATTTTGCAGTGGACACTGTCGTAGTTTTGGGAAAATAATAAAATGTGGTTATTTCTAAATAAAACCTAACGTAACCCTTAGTTGATAAGAAACACATGGAGCAGAATCATTGTTAGAAGACCGCACAAACCTAACGAAAAACCTACTTTACCTAACTTCCAAACCAGAGTTCCTTCTCTAACGAAAAACCTACTTTACCGCATATTAAAACAGAAAGAACTTACTTTGATATGGTGGGTTTTTTTGCGTGTATTTTGACGTGAGAGAAGCCGCTCGGCTCATGAACTCACACTGAGCGGAGGACAAAATCAAGCTGTATCAGGCCGCATCACCGTTTATTGCTGTGGAAGACAAAGTCGTGTCACTGTAGTGCGAGCCTTGGGGCCTAATAATCTACCAAACAAACCATTTGCCCAAGAAATAGATATCATATCCTTACTTAACAATGAAAATATAGTAAAAAAAAAAATCCATCAAAACAAATTACGCTGGACGGGGATTCTATTTTACTAAAAAAAAAAATAGAAATGAATAAAAATTTAACTAGAAAGCGGAACGTGCTTCTTGCCGCCAAAGACATAACTACCTATATATTTTGTCAATACGTGTTGTGGTAAAATTTGGATATATTTAAATGAATATATTTCTATGTCCGTCTCCCTCTTTCTGTTTGTCTCTATCCTGAATGATATTTCACCTGCCTTACCTCTGACAGCCCACCCGAGAGAATCTAATCCCTTGTTTCATGTGGGATGCAACACCTGTGATCCTCTGTCTTAACCGCTACACAGGGTCAGATCTCACTCATCTCTCTCTACGACGGAAGCCGCCTATGTTATGTATTCCTGAATTAATATATTGTAACTGGGCTGTATTTCACGGTTGGGGGATGTGTGTGTTGTTGGGTGTGGGGAAGAGGTTAGCTACGGTATAATACTGTAGTACCTGCAACATGTAATAATGAGATATGTTCAAGATGGCGTCTGTGACTGGTGAAGATGTTGGTGGTTTAACTTTAATTATTATTATTGTAATTTTTTTTCACATAATGGCACCACTCTTTACTTTATCTTTACCTCATTCCACGCTTTGGAGACTTGATTAAGGCTTGGTATATACAGTAATTCCCCAAAATAAAAGTACACATACTTCGCCAGCAATCACGGTGATGTCAGCTGCTGCACCCTGCGGCTGTACTGCAGGGAAACTGATGGAAAAAAATGGATTATCAGTAAAACGTATTGGGGCCGAGATGATTGGTACTTAAATATAATAACACTCGTGATTATCAAAATATTTAACCTAAATATAAGTTATCTAATTTACTTAATCAATTTACTTTAATTAAAATAATCATTTCCATAATGATATTTTTCTGGAAAAAAAGTCACGCGGGAAAACATTTTGGTAACTAGATAAACATCACTGTCTTAATGTACGAGTGAACAAAAAATATTAATTTCTATATCTAACCAACCTTTATAATCTCACTAAACAGTGTGAAATACATAATACGTAAACATCTTTAAACTTTACATGTAAAGTAAAATTAGCACCACATTACAAAAGTGTTAATAGCCATCTTAACTCAGGAACTGTGAGGAAAAGATGCCAGATATTTTCATAGAGTTAACTTCTTAAGCTCACAGTTTTGCTAATGCTTATGTTATTTATTTGTTTACCTGCTACCATTGTTTTGTTTTATCTTTTTTTAGAGCACAAAAATTTATTACGCACAATACAGACACAGTGTATGGTACGTTACATAATCAAGTATTGGCATGCTGTCCTAATGTTCTTATGGAAGAAAGTAATCTTTTTCTTCTTCAATTTTACAGTGATTCTGAAACTATATGTGTTGATGAGTGTAGCTAAAGCAAAAGAAACACGTACATTATAACCAAGGACCTGACTCCATCCTCTAATGTAAAACGAACTAAAATAATTATCGTGCTTCTATCATACCAAAATTTCGGGAGCTTGTTCACGAACTTCACGGCCACGAACAACGTAACTGATTTATTTATATTTGTTGATTAAGCAATATTGATAACAATCTCTTGCTTCTTAATAACCAAATGATAATGCTAAATTAATAATGATGATGTGTAAACGATTTATTAATAACGCTCAATGAAGCGCGATATGTTTTCCATGAATGACAGCTGTATCGTCCACTGTCGTCTGTCGTGTGTGATGGTTGAGTTGACAAATTCTTAAGATTAGATCGTAAACATACTTCTAAATGAAATTGTGCCAATATCAGCGAAAAACAATGAAATGTTGTAAACACTGGCAGTGGTAAAGTGAATTTGTGAATAATTCAACGACGAGTCACAACGTCCAAGACGGCCAGGGTGTTTTATGGAAGACCTCAAAAATTAGACGAAGCTAACCTCACTATCCAGGATATGATTAGGGTAAGTTTAGCTGGTTCGTATAGTCTGGTCTCACAATTTGTAAATAGATGTCTGTGATTCCTTATACTACACTTTAAATGTGGCAGTTTTACATTACTAGCTACAGGGAATAATGATAAGTGGCTACAGAGCAGCCAGGGACGCAGTCGATGTAAACATACAGTACTTAAAATCGCCGTAAAAGGCACCCAGAAGACACACCTCCTCCTCCTTTGTTTGTATTTGGGTTAGGACAAAGGTCGGGGAACTTTTTTGGGTATTACCCAAGATTTTTTTTTAGTAAAATGAAATTACCCCCAGACTTTAAAGTACACTAGTACAGTAAACAAAAACAAGCCAATTTGCTCATAAAATTGTTGGATATATATATATATATATATATATATATATATATATAAATACAAAACATTCAAAAAATGTATATTGGATCCATTATCATGGAGAAATAAAAAAGGTCACACATTCTGGCATAAGAATAGCACACAAACAAAATTAGTAAAAATGATTGGATAACTGAAGAATTTAATTCAAATCATCACTTTAGGTTTTGGACAAATGACGGAAGGGTAACTTACAATTACACCATGAGATGGAAACAAACGTGATATCTGACGACCTCTAGAAACTTTAGTGACGTCACTCACCATGCCAAAGAAAGCGTGTTTTAACAATGCGGAGTAAACTGAGGCTCTGATGGAAGTGTCTCTCATACTGCATGCATTACCCCCAAAATTTTTAGATTTACCCCATTTGGGGTAATTTACCCCTGTTCCCTGACCTCTGGGTTAGGACAACAGGTGATTATTTTAAATAATGCTGTGTAGATAAACTTATTCAAGGCTAAATTAAATTCATAAAAATCTGAATGATTTCCTTGAAAGAAATTGAAAAAAAAAAGTTTTAAAGCAAAAACAAGCGTTTTCCGTGAAAAGTAAAACTGGCTAAAAAAAACCCACCTGTTTTTCAGTAAAAACTTAGTGTTTTCCGAGGAAAGCAAAGTTATTTTAGCGTTGGTCTGACCTTGTTCATGGTTAGTTAAAACAGTCAGGGGAAATATTGAACCTGATTAGTTCTCTTTCTTTGTGTAATGTCTAAGTGCAGTGGAAGACTAGCAAGGATTAAAAGAAACATAAGTGTTGTTACATAAATTATAAACACTTCTAATTTCAGTGACACTTTACTGAGCTGTTAACGTATTTTAACACATGATGCTGTTGCGTAGGCTTACTGCTATTTAGTTCAACACGTGGTAACTCAGTCTAGTTATAACCATTAGCCTTTACTCCTGTCTATCGCAGTTTATTCATACTAAGATGTTATCATACGTTATCCGTATCCATAGCTTATTGCAACGTAGTTATAACCGTAGCCGATAGATAGTTGTGTAATACTATCCATATCCTATCAGATTTTAGTCATGGTCTTAGCCACTCTCGTGTGAGTTATAGCATATTACTGTTACTCTTAATTATAGCCTGGCGCAGGTCGTCATGTTCACAACTCTATCAAATTTATTCATAATCTTAACAAGGTTTGGGTCTCTAATTTCTGGCGAATTTCAGAAAGATTTGGTCGTGAAATCTGCAGTACAGTTTGGATGTTCACTGTTGTAGCATTTTCAGTGCATATGCCACTGACTTATACATAAGTTGTTCAGTAATTCTCTTTTGAATATGCTCTGGTACTGTTGTTTCCTGTTCGTAGTCTGAACACTTTGTTTTCTCTTTCACATATTTCTTATAACTGATGCATCTATTATTGTTTCATAAGGTCTTGTGTACATTTTGTTGTCTATAGTTGATGACGGCGCTGGAAATTATAAATAGTGTAGAAGACTTTTGTTTTAGGAAGGTCTTGTGAAGAGAAATCACACCAGTTACTAATTTTTATTATGCACAGTGGATTTGGGGCAGTGCCATAGAGGGCGCTGCTGGAGGAACTATATTGTTTCGATCCTGCACTTGCCTCCAACTGTTATGATCTTTGTCTACATAATTATATACAAGATTGAGTTAAAGAATATTAACACAAAGTTATACACCTGAGTATTATTTTTAAGTGTGTATATGTATTCATTTATTTAATCTTATGCCGTCACAGAGCATGCACTAAGGGATATATTTATTTGTATATGTCCGTCCATTCGAGCTTGGTATCAGGATTTCGCATTACACAGTATTTCTTCGGTTTAAAACTCCATTTTTCTACTTGTGGTGAACTTATTTGGTTAAAACACAAGTTTTTATTTATTTATCATGTACTTTATAGTGTACTTTAAACAAGATTGTATACGCGTTTAATAAGGTTTAAGCATCATCACGACTCCTACGGTGATAATACTCCCACGCACATAGCACACCTTTTTTCCTAATTAAGTACACCCGTCACGTTTTTCCATTCTGCGTGCTGCCTTACCCAGTGGTAAATTACGTCGTGCCATAACTTGGTGAACCAGAAATGAGATTAAAAACTTGGCAGCTGAGCAATTATTTTGTATTAGTTATTATTTATATTTCTACCTAATGTTGTTGATCATACCAGATATCAGAGATAATTTATATATGACTGGTAACTAAGTTTGGTTATAAAATAATACCATATTGTATCTTGTGAATATCCATCCTGGTGTGTTTTAGTATTTTACTTTTCCTGTTAGGTTAGACCAAATTATAATGAGGTTAAATCTTATATGAAGAGGTAAGGTAGGAGTAGAGTCGTAGAGTGAGGAAAGTAGGTAGCGTGATCCGAGAGTGTGAAGATAATATTATATGTTAACACAGGCTCAGTACAATTAGTGTAGTATATAAAACAAATCCGTGTTACAGCTTTATTTTACTAGCTCAACGGGAGGGGGGGGGAGGCTTAATGGAGGTTCGTGCGTAAAGTATAATAGACTGATATTTTCCTATTACCTAACAAGTAAAATGGGCACTTCCACTAAGTCGATAGTTGGGGAGGTTCAGGATCACCGCATTACTACCGTCTACAGACTACACAGCCAGCACTTTTACACGCTGAGAGGGTAGCACACCGTCGATGGGCCGGGCTGAGACCTCGTTACACTTAGTGACGACTTCTTCGACGAGCCGACGAGGGGGACTGGGGAGGTGTGCTGTTGGCCCGTCACGGTTATAAGAATAATCCTCGTGTGGAAGGAGCTGCAGGATTTATATTGGAGATCTCCAGCCGGCAGATGACCTCTCTTAATTAACACTAATCTGGGTGTGTCTAGACCGGCTGCTTGGTCAGGTAACAGAAGTGCTGGCTGGATAGCAGTTCCTTGAATTAACAAGGTCAATTCGGGTTAAGCTAATCGCGTGGCGGTGAGAATTCTGGTTCCCTTTGTGGCCTTGACCTCCTTTGGGTCAGGTCTTTATCTCACCTTAGTCACTGTAGGGTGTGTCAACTTCCGTGGGTGAACACGTGCTCCCCTGGTTACTGCTAAGTCCATGTTATGCTACTGGCCTGGATGCTTTGGTCTGATAAACATTATAAAATAGGCTATTTACCTCCAGTCAGATGAATACAAAACTAGTAACGGACACCCTCTTTATTTGGGCCTGTTGATGGGTAAACACTGGGCAGACTGTAAAATAATCTTTATTATCTAAAATGAAGTCCACGAGAAACATGACAAAGATTAGGCCATGGAGTGTACTGAGACAATGTCCAAATCCGGCACGAACCAACCAAAGCGAACAACGACCTCAAGTTAGGTTGGGTGAGCCGTCGACGCCCATTCCCTGCTTACTGTGACCACCTCGGCCTCGTGCATGATTATTTTGTACACAGGTAATTTTGTATCTGGCTCTAGCAAAGATATGTTGACAGCTAGACCCGGGTAGAAGGCTGCATAAAGAAACAATAAACGAGTTCATCGAGAAAGGAAATATGGAGTCACGATTTGGGGACAGTTCCTACGTGAAGTGACAGACAGTTGCATGAACTTATAATGTCTTTGTATCTTTCACTTGTTGTCAGGCATGAGATAATTATACATGTAATTGCAACCGATTGTAACTAGTTATATAATCTTTAAGTAATTGTTGAGTTGTTGTAACTGACTACACCCTGTACTAAAATGTGATCGTGATTGTAATCAATTACATAGAGTAACAATATAATTAATACAATATTATAGTGAAAACGCAGGACCTCAACAAGTGCATATTAACGTTTTGCTAAACCTTATCTGCCTGTACATACTGTACGTATATTTTGGACGCCAGTTACGGATTTGGGAAGGGTGTTCGGGGGCTGCAGCACCCCTTTTGGTAAAGAAAACCAAATTTTTCGTAGTTCTCTGGAATTAAGTCACAGGCAATGATTAACATTTAGGTCAAGTTTTTGCCGGCCTAATTCAGGTGTACAGGGATTAAGTGATGAAGAGAGGATTAGCAGAAGTAACTTAGATCAACCCTTTCTCCATTTCCTCCCTACCGTCAGAAGGTGAGAAAGTAGTGTTATTTTACTTGTCTCACGAGTACCGGTTTTCGTTAGGTGTTCCGGGCTAATTAAGTTTTTCATATACAGTATATATATATATATATATATATATGTACTGTATATATGTTAATGACTTAACTTATAAGATTACATAGAATATTTTTTCCATTCTTATCGAGAACATTATTAAGGCAATGTTAGGAATTAAAGGCTAAATAACATAAAAAATCCAAAATATGGAGACATTATTTGATCTGTCGAACATTTAGTAATTTTTTGTGACATTATGTAGAAAAACTATTTTTAGCGACATTTTTATTCTTTCTCTTCCGATAATTAATATTAGGTGTTGCTCATGAAATGTGATTGTACTTTAAATCAATTACCGGCATTTGTCAGAGATGCCCTGATGTGTAAACAAACAACCAAACATTATCGTAATTGCAATAATTATTTGTCAGCGTACGGGAATTGTACTTTCAGTCAATTATCTTCCTTCGATAATTGTAACTATTTGAAATTGTAAAACATGGAATTGTTTTTAATTATAATCAATTATATATGGTCTTTGTAACTGCCCCGTGCCTGCTGGACGGAGTTACACACTATACCATACACTGTACCAGTATACTCACAGCAGATAACATACAGTAGTCAAGAGAATGTTTGTTAGCCCTGTAGGCAACAAGTGGTGCAGCACATTTAAGAACAATAATTTGAGGAGCAATACAATATATAAAAGAAGCTTGTCGAAAACTTTTGAACGGTGAAAACTATGATAAAATATTTAACGTCGTCTGAGTGGACGTAAAGACGGTCAACACAACATTAACTGTACGAGTAGCCTGTCATTTAATGAAAGATAGTGAGTGGTCCAGCGAGTTTGATGTAGCACTTGCCGTGAATTAGGTTATTAAATTGGTTTTAAACAATAGTTGGCAGGAGTCACCTATCATCATATTAGAGAAGGTAGCCTTGACAGTTTGATAATAATACCTTCCAATTTAATAGTTTATCAGATGGCTTTTGAACGTTATTTGGAAGTATCGTGTATTATTTAGATAATAGTGCAGCCAGTTTAGTAACAGTAATGTCTGTTTATACTGCTATTTATATATAGGTGATTTATTTTGTTAAGCGTTATTTCTTAAAGGTAGCCTCAATAACCTCAACATATTAACAGCAACGAACACAAAGTATTTAATTATTTCAACAATATATAGGTGGCATCAAGAGAGGGGCTGTATTTAAATTAATACCACAAAGTATAAAATACATTCAGACTATAGACTCACATGTGATTTATCGTCCATAGTTGTAGTGCTTTTATTTTAACGGGCAAAAGCTCCGCATAAATTTCCTTTGTTCGCTGGAAAAAAAAAATTGAATGTTGCGTATGAACAAGTGATGCCAATTTTGCTTTATTCTTTAATTAATAAAAGGTTTAGCAACAGAGCATAGCAATTTCATTGTGATGTGCCGTATAAATGATGCATTCTGCCTCCACCACAGCTGATGTAATTACAATTTACATTCGGTTTCACCAAATATTTTATCACCAGTAGATTTTTTGTTTCATTTTATACTGAAATATTTAGTAGTAAGATATACAGTATATATATATATATATACTGTATATTTATATCAACAACCTCACCCTGCCAGGACTCGAAACCACGATCTTATGTGTGTGACCGGGGAACGTTACCTCTAGACCACTGGGACACTAAAAGCAGTCCTAGACTCTGTTATATTTCACACAAAGCCTGTTCATCGAGCTTATGGCGCCGTGAACCTCCAATAGGGGACTACCCGTGCCTTGGAAGTGATCAGAGTAACGTTTTACCAAATCCGGCTTCGAAACACGACGTTCCATATATATTTAATTAGCCCATAAAGCACTTTGACTTCTACATACTGTATAATCATCAACCTCACCCTGCCAGGATATACACATATATATGCGTGTGTGTGTCTTAGCACTATGGCCTCATTTCGTGGTACTAAATTGTCTGTGACTCTCTCTCTCTCTCTCTCTCTCTCTCTCTCTCTCTAACAAACACATATACAGTACATTTCTAAAAAAAAATAAAAAATAAAAAAGCCTACTGTAGGTCTGATCAAAGTGTTGATTTTCAAGTGTGACGCCGTGTTGTTTTTGTGTTTTTCCGACAACATTTCCCCGAAATTAAAACTAGAGGCTCGTGTGACAGTGGGAGTGTTCCCTCTCCAATAATCAATGGGGGGGAAAAGTGCTCTCATCCCCTGGTATCCGAGCCCCTTGTGTGTGAGTACGCATTCACACAAACTACTACACAAACACACACAAGGATGCATACGCAGCCGTACATACATAGGCCTGTTCCACACACACACACACACACACACACACACACACACACACACACACACACACACACACACACATACACGTTCAAGGTTTGGCAAGTCAGGATTAAAACAGGAGTCTGTCATGTTGTCCTTTGATCATTTTTCAGACGCCTGCCTGGTAACCTGATGCTCTTTAAGACTTCATTAATCACTAACCCATCACCGACGAGAGAGCTCGCTGAAAAGTAATCGAACCTTTTAGAACCTAAGAGCAGACATACGAGCCGGGCGGTGCCTCAAGGGGGGGAGGGGGGGGGTCGATTTTCAAAGATGGCGGCGAGATGACACAGGAACTCTACAGTTATCGGAAAGTGAAGCCCAGAGATTAAAAAAAATCATTGAAAAATGAATGGATTTTTAGACTCTAACCTGGGTTCTCGATTTACAAAGATGGCTTCGGAAATGAACTAAAACTTGAGGGAGTCTAAACATAGGATCTCGTTTGACCAAGATGCCGGCGAAAGTGACAGCGGAATTTAATTGAAACTTGAAGAGGTTTTATTCTGGGGGGGTTTCAATTTTCAGTAATGGTGGCGAAGTTGGCTAGGATCCTACATTCAAGGAAGAGGAAACGCCCTTTCCCCATATTCTCGAAGATTCGTTTGTGATTTTAACTCGCTAATTTTCACAATCGTCCTTCAAGTTTCAAACCATTTTCAACGCCATCTTTGCAAATCTAGAGATTTGTAAAATCCTGGCGGGAGGAAAAATAGATTAACTATTTGAATGCTCGAGGATTTTGGGCCAAAGCAGAATAGTTAAATCTACTAATCACTGAAGATCAAATAATCAAAACGTGCTAATCTAAGAATCTTGACCCAAAATAAAATTACTGTAGGCTTAAAAAATAATTACAAACCAGGTAAAAAAAAAAAATCTTACGAGCCTTTGATAATTTCTTAGGTTTAAACAGAATATATTAACATGCTAACAGTCACTGAGGGGTTGAGAAAATTGAATGTACGACTCTTGGGCTCTTTGGTGAGAATCCGGACCCTTGTAATGGAATTTCAACGATTTTTGTTACGATCTTAAGTGAGAATCTGACCGGTTGATTCGTCATGTATAAGACTAACCACAGAACATACTTCCTCTCGAATCTTCACTGCCGGGTATATAGTGTGTGTGTGTGTGTGTGTGAATTGCATTTGAATTTTGCCACGGACTACAGCTAGTTTGTTGTGCATCCCAAACTCATCTTGTGAGCAGTAGCGCAAAAAAGGATGACAAGAGTAAAGATCACCAAGTGTATTTATTAGACCCCAGTGGTAAAAATATTGTGGTGTTGAGTGTTACAGAGTATTTCCAGTACATTGTTTATTTAGTTCGGTTCATTAAGAGTTGATTTAGCTACTAGGTGCGAAATGTGGATAGTCTTAATATATCTGCTATCTTGCCATCAGAGATAAATTGCTGAGCCATTGCACACCTGTCTCTAAAAAGTCCTATTTGTTCACAGTGTCATTGTGTGGCCATATGTCTGGACGCACACTTTACATTTAGCTTTGTCCACATCTGCTTGAGGAGCACACTGCCAGAGGTACTCAGAGTCGTATGTTTAAAGCCAACTTGAGGCTCCCACTTCATACCCAAAATCAAACGGTGTGATAAATGTTTGTCACGCCGCCATGATTTACGGGATATCCCATATTATTTTTGGCGGGGGCGAGAGGGAGTTCGAGTACTGTTTTAGGGATGAGAGGGACATGGTCTTCGAAATCCCTAGATTACGTTGTTTATATAAGGTATAGCTAGTGCAGTATCGGAAAAATCCACATATAAATGTCCAAATAAATGTAATATGAGCATCTTTAGCCTCTAAGTACGTGTATTATTAGTAGTATTTCTCAGAATGTTCTCTACTACAATTTACTTGTGTTAAACCCTTCACTTCGGGGACGACAGTTTTTGTCTTATAAAGGATGACGCCAGACGATTTTATTCAACTCAGAGGCAACACTGTACACAAGGGGTTAATGCCCACCAGTTGCCGCATAAGATATACTATATATGTGTTTAAATTCATGTTAATTAGTAGTATACTTCTCAAGTGTGCTGTGTCACCCGTAATTGGTTCAGATAAGGCCTTTGAAAAAAAAAAAAAATAAAGGCTCTTGAAAACTCCTTGATTTATTTTCCCAACCTAACCTAACATAACCAAACGTAAATTAATCTGTCCAACCTAGTTTTAAGCGTGCGAGCTTTTTCCTCTTACCATAAGTGATGCTCTCCTTTTGGCTCTCCACACATGTGTCTGCTGTTAGTCCCAGGGCACCTCCGCCCCTCTGGTGGCGTCACCCGCCAGCACTACGTACCAGAGACTATTAAGTTTGATTAATTTAGGTGATCCATAATAAACTTACCTTATCTAATATAAAACTTTAACAAATATTTTTCTAACAAGGACATTAAATAAAGGAACATATTGAGGAATGCATTACAATGTCGTTGATAAGGTTAAACGTAAAACTGAACGCCTGTTGAATAATCATAGTAAATAATGATGATGCGACTACTACTACTACTACTACTACCACCGATAATAATAACAACAATAATAATAATAATAATAATAATAATAATAATAATAATAATCATCTTAAGTATCCCGAAACAGCTTTTAATATTCTCCCAATACCTCAGATACTCTCCCTTTCCCCCTTCAAACTAGAGGATGTCGGTAAAATCGGCGAATTTTTTCAGTGTGTGGCGACGTCTCCGGGGAGCTTCCGGGAAAATTCCCCTCATCTGAATATGGCAGAACACAAAAGAGGGGAAAATGTGAGGCAGGGAACAATGGAAGAGGGGGGGGGGGCGATGTGGGTGTTAGGGGAGATGGTGTGGTGGTGGGGGAGGTGGTATTGGGTAGGGGAGATAGTGTGGGCAAGATGACGTGGAGATGGGGAGAAAATGTTGGGGTGGGGGAGATGATAGAAGGGAGAGGGAAACTGGTTGATGAGGAAGAAGGTTTTGGGTGGGGGAGATGGTGTGTGGTGGGGAGACTGTGGGGGTGGGGGAAATGGTGTGAGGTGGGGAGACTGTGTGTGTGAGGTGATTGATTGATTGAAACAGTTTATTTAGCCAGAAAAACGCAGATACAGAGTGGATAATGACAATATTAACATGGTTGAGCCAGTTGAGAGCCAGAGCTGTCTTGTAGGCACCTGATATATGCTGTACATTTATCTCAAGGAAGTATGATGTAACATTTAGTATCATCTGAAATAGTACAATAGCATGGTGGTAATAAGAACATCTCATAATGTTACCACGGTTATCACTGCGATATGTATTTATTCTATTTATTTATTTATATATTTTTTTTACATTTATATTATAAGTATATACATAAGTTACAGTGGAATTGAAAAACATAAATATAATGAGGGAAGCAGTACAACATGGGTTGTATTAAGGTTGAACAAGAGGACAGAGCTGTCAGGATTATGTCTAGTTGGCAAATATATTTTTTGCAATATTAATTTCTTATCTATCTACATGATAATTTCTGATAAAACGGTTTTGATAGTACAATAAAACCAGGAATATAAAGTAGGTATTACAAGAAATATTTATACTTAGACAATAGATATTTTTTTATGAGATGATTTAAAGGAAGGGAGCGTAGTCTGCTCGGGTGGGTGGGGGTAATTTGTTCCACACCTTCACACCATAATATTTTATGGAGGTCTGAGACTGAGAGGAGGTATATTTTGATCACTTAGAGGTATATTTTGATCACTGGGTGGTATATTTTGATCACTTGGAGGTATATTTTGATCACGTGGAGGTATATTTTGATCACTGGGTGGTATATTTTGATCACTTGGAGGTATATTTTGATCACTTGGAGGTATATTTTGGTCGCGTGTGTTCAAGGGTTTTATTCCCCGTGTCATGTTTGTGTTGTGCTCCATTGTGTGGGTTGTTTATCTCGAGTGACTTCATGTTCAGGAGTTATTACGGTGGTAGAGCTGTTTTTGAGGTCTTAGTAACTCTTGGTGCCTTAAGTTGTATCTGATTATACCAGAACTGGAAATAATTGTTGTCAAGCAAGTGATTGACATATTTATAAACAAATATGGCACAACAGTGGGTGTTAATATCCTCTAATTTTAACGTTTTCAATTTAGCCAATTTTTCGTTTGTGTGATGTTTTTTTGAAGTAGGTCATTGTCCGTACAATTCTCTTTTATGCAATAACCAGTGATTGTGTTTTTGAAGAGCCAGAGGCCCCCCCATAGTGTGTGACAGTGTATCAGGTGTTGATAAACAAGATCATAATAGATTTCTTTCATTGCTGTAAGAGTGAGTGACTGTCAAGTGTGATACATGATACCGCACTGTTTATTGACTTTGCTGTGAATGGCTTGTATGTGGTTTCTCCAGTGAAGTTTCTCATCAACAATAACTCCGAGGAATTTAGTATTTTGTTCGCGTTTGAGGACTATATTGCCAAGGTACAGGGGGTCCAAATCTGGGGGTAAGTTTTTCCTTCTGTGAAAGATCGTGAAGTGGATTTTTTCGAGGTTTAAGGTCAGTTTATTACGTATTACCCAGGTCCTGACTTAAGTCAATTCAGTGTTCATAGTTCTCATCAAGGAATGGAGGTCTGAGTTGCTGGCATAGAGATTACTATCGTCTGCAAATAAGTCGTATTTTATGAGTGTGCTGGCGTGGACTATGTCGTTTATATACAACAAAAACAGTACTGGACCGAGAATGGAACCTTTGGGGACGCCATATAAGACTGGCGAGGAGTCATGTTGGTGATTATTATAGCAGACATACTGCATCCTGTTGGACAGATATGAGGTAAACCAATTGTGGGATAAGCCCCTAACGCCGTAATGTTCAAGCTTTGAAAGGAGGATGGTATGGTCGACAGTATCAAAGGCTTTAGAGAGGTCCAAGAATATACCGACTGTGAACTGACTGTCATCAAAGGAGTTTAAGGTGTCATTAGCAGAGCACTCTTAGTCGACCTTCTAGCTCTAAATCCAAACTGGGAAGCTGTAAAGATGTTATTGGCATTGCAGAAGGAATTTAGTCTACTACATGCTAGCTTCTCCAGTATCTTATTCAAGGCCGGGAGGACTGACATGGGGCGGTAATTCATGAAGAGCCCTTTGTCCCCAGATTTTTTATATACTGGGTAAACTTTAGCAATTTTCAGTTTATCCGGAAAGACACCACTAGTGAAGGAGTTACAAATGTGTAGGAGAACAGGTAGTAATAAGTGGGCTACTTTCTTAATGATGCTCATTGGTATATTGTCTTTGCCTGCTGCTGCATCTTTGGACATTTTTATGATGGCCAATAATTAATTCATCTGCTGTGACAGGGGATAAGAACAGCTCATTTTGCTGTCTGTTTTGCAGGTTAGCTCTAAATTCCTCATGGTGATCAGGGATGCTCTCTGCAAGATTTTTGCTGACATTAATAAAATATTCATTTAAGTGGTTGGCATTGAAGGAGGGTTCCGTTACAACTGAATCATTTATCATAAAAGCTGAGTGGGGGCCGAAGGCTGAGTGTTCCTTTTCTGAATAGAATTTATGATATTCCAGGTTTACTTACTGTCGCCTGATGCTGGCGTGAGCTTATTTGTATAATAACTACGTCTAGCATTTCTAACTGCCTGAGTTACTCTATTTCTGATTCTTCGATAAGCATCACCAAAAGTTATGGGTCTTTTTGTAAATTTCCTTTGGAGTTTGTGTTTTTCTTTTATCATTATCTTGATTTCGCTTGTGATATAGGGTTTGGAAATGGATGCAGTTTTCACTGACTTAGTCTTGAGGGGGAAGCATTTATCAAAGCAAGTATTGAAGATGCAAGAGAAGTTGCAGCTGTTCACGTGAGGGTTGTCGGAGGCGTAGACAAGATCCCAGTTAGCATTCATTAAGTTGTTTTCAAAAAGGAGCATGTTGTCGGTGCAGTAGTCTCTGTTTTGAATTGAGACTCTACTCGACATTTCAGGTCTTGTGGCTGTTTTATACATGGCAAAAACTAGGAAGTGATCTGAGATATTGTTATAAATAATTCCACTTGCAAGATTGTTAGGAGTGTTGTTAGTCCAGGTATGATCTATCACAGTGGCAGAGGTGGCAGTTACTCTAGTGGGTTTGGTTAAAGGGTTGAAGAAGAGTTTAGAATGACAGGTAGCAAGAAGGTCTAATACTGAGGTGTCGGTTTCTGATTTTAATAGATCAAGGTTGAAATCTCCTGCTATGTAGCAAAGTTTTCTCTCTGAACCTATGATAGAGATTAGCTCCGAAAATTTATCAAGAACATTTCTTACATTAGTGTGGGGTCTTCTGTAGATTATCGCTAATAGGATATTTCGTGTGTCATTACGTAAATCAGTGAAAACACTCTCCATGAACTCCTCCTGAACCTTTAAATTATCTCTTACAGAAGTGTTATACTTGATATCAACATATAGGGCGACACCACCACTGTGTCGTGACGTGTTGACGCAGTGTCTATTATGATTAGGAATGCTATACAAATGGTCAATATCGTTAGTGAGTTTGGTCTCACAGAATCCAAGTACATCAAATTTGTGGGCAATTGAAGATATACACTGATCTACAAAGGTATCTAGATGAAGGGGAATACTGCTATGTTATGGCTAATTAAGGAGAAGGAATGAGGTAGTAGAAGACTAGAACTAAACTCGGGGGAGTCAGGAAAGTAATAGGTACAATTGGGGTTGGTGTAACCCAGTGAGTTATATAGAAAGGCATCAGGATCAATATGAGGGAGTATTGTGTCGACACCATGGGTAAAGGGGGTGTAACACATACGATCTAGCACACCTCAGGGAATGACACTAACATCACCATTGTAGGAACATTGATAATGATTAAGGAACAGAAAAACTCAGGGTAACTGAGGAGTGAAAAAGGAAGGTCAAATAAAGTTATAATAGTGGGGGTAACGTATTCACAAGTGCTACAACTAACAGAATTAAGATGACCGGTACTGTTGAGGGTGGTTCCCAGGTTGAGTTGGAAGGGTTCCTGTCACTTGGTTTTGAGGGTTGTTGGCTTTCACCACAGAGGGTGGACGTGTAGTACCCGAGTTGGCCGGCAGAGAGGAACTCCTCAGGTGATAGCGGCAGTGGCTGGTTCCCCCTGAGTGGGGAGGTGGTTCTCGAGGGGCTTGGGGGAGGGGGGCTAGTCCCGCGGGTGGGTGAGTGGGCGGGTGTCCATTTGCCAGATCCCTCACAACAAGGGTTTTATGACTGAACGCTACGTGTTCCCTTGTTTCTTGGCTTCTTTAAACTGGTCCATTTGCTGTAGACGGGCTTTAGTCGTACCTGGGCAGAGGTCTTCGTTGATGAAGATAGTGATGCCTTTCAGCTTACTGCGTTGATAAAACACTTCGTCACTGTCAGAGGGGGATGAGAATTTTGTAATGAGGTCGCGGGGGCGGGAAGAGTTGGGTTTCCTGACGCGTTGAACACAGCCAAACTTTACTTCAGGAAGTTTAAAATGTTCATTCAGCAGGCGTGAAATTTTGCTCTGGAATGACTCCCAGTTCTCGTGGGCATCTTCGGGGACTCCAGCAAACCTGAGGTTGTTTCGCCGCCCTACGTCGTCCACATAATCCACCCGGTCTGTTGTTGTCGTTAGTTCCATTTTAAGCTTGGAATTCTCCTCACTCAGCTGTTGAACTCGGGTCCTGAGTGTTCGGTTCTCCTTAGCTTCAACGTTCAAGACTGTGGGGGTGAGGGAGACTGTGGGGATGGGAGAGACTGTGGGGGTGGGGGAGATGGTATGAGGTGGGGAGACCGTGGAGGTGGGGGAGATGGTGTAAGGTAGGGAGACTGTGGGGTGGGGGGAATGATGTGAGATGGGGAGACTGTGGGGTGGAGATGATGTGAGGTGGGCAGTGGGGATGGGGGTAGATGGTGTGGTGGGTAGACTGTGGGGTGGGGGGTAGAGATGGTGTGGGGTGGGGAGACTGTGGGGGTGGGGGGGAGATGGTATGGTGGGGAGACTGTGGGGATGGGGAGATGGGATGGGGTGGGGAGATGTGGGGGTGGGTAGACTGTGGGGTGGGGTAGATGGTGTGAGGGTGGGGGGAGATGATGTGAGGTGGGGAGACTGTGGGGGTGGGGGGATCATGAATATTAAAGTTTTCCCGTTTACAATTATTATTCTTTGTTGTTGTCCAACCAAGTTTTTATTTAAGGTTGTTTACGCACAAAAATTATTTGAAAAATCGTTGCAAACCTTTTGCAAATAATAATATTAGTAATTATATATAAACTTCATTCATAATACTAATTGACGATAAATATTTATAATAACAACTACAAATAATATAATAAAAGTAACCAACAACAGTAATAATAATAATAAAAATAATAATCATAAATTTCATGTTTATTATCTGGTCGTTAACGTGATGTTATAATGTTATTAATTGAACATCAGGAGAGATACAACTCTTTTTATATCTCGCCCGTCACTAAGACACAATGGCGCTCGTGACGGCAATATTTTACCTAAAATCACAATGGTCAAACTCGACAACAGTACATTACAATGTTTTTTCTGTCACCTATTTTGACATTGGTCTTCCATCTGGCTGCCCGTCTGTATAAAAGAGTGAAAGAATGTATGTGTGTAACAAGAAGGGAGGAAAAGCGAGAGAGTGATGAAAGAATAAAGAAGAAAAACGTATTTATTCACTAATGTCCGTCACATTGGTGGCTACCAATAAGTAGAAGCTACCCATCCGATGGACTCACACACACATACACACACACACACACACATACACACACACACACACATACACACACACACACACACACACACACACACACACACACACACGGGACAGATGGAGTACTATATAGAGGCGTCAGTGTACCTTATTACCGTGACCTTTTCATGCCATGCCACCCAACCCAGGTCAACAAGGTCAGCCAACACATGGTATCATACCTCAGTATTCCTCACAACACTGCTCCAACCATTATGTGATTCCGTTTTAAGACATATTCTCCCTGGGGTTACGTACAAGGTATATATGTATGCACTTTTGAATTTTAAAGTAAATGCGTACGGTACATCTCAGTCTGAATAATTCATTTATATCTGCATAAATATTACATATATGAATATTTTCCTGCATACATACATACATACATACATACACACATACATACATACGTACATACATACATACATACGGACATGCATTAGAGTACAGCTTCTTGCGGTATCTTACATGGTTTGTTTGATTCCCTCACCTGTAAACATCAGGGATATTATCTGGCTTTTGTTTCTCTTGTCAGCAGATCTCAATAAATCTTCACTTATGTTTTTGTCTTTTGTAAATCTGTGTAAATCATTGGATGTATTTCCCATAGTAGTAAATTGGAGCCTTTTATGTGATATGTCTGTAAATGTAAGTCCTGTACTATTTGTGTTTTACCTCTAATATAGGTTATCGCTTCTAATTCTTTCGTTTGTAAATCTAAGTAAATCCTTGAGATATGTTTCGTTTTATTTATTTATTTATTTATTTACTTATTACTTATTTAATTATTTATAAAAGCTAAATCTAGAAGCCTCCAAGTAATGTATCCTTTCGTGTATAAAATAAACTTCTTTATATCTTAATTTGTAAGTCTAAATAAATATGCCCAAATACTTTAATTTTTATGAGTAAGGTGGAAATTCTCCAAGATGTTTCCTTTCGTGTGAAACGTAAAATCCTCACAAATATTTTCTTTTGCAGTATTTATAAATCTTAAGTGTAAATCCTTTATAATGTTTACTTTAATTTGGACATATAAGTAAAAATCGTGTAGTGTATTTCTTTCATTGCGTAAAGTAAAGAAAATCCTCACCTACATTTATTATTATTTGTAAATCTTAAGTGAAACACCTAAGACACCTCTCCTTTCGTGTGTAAATCTAGATTCCCTTTATAATTCTCAGCGTCATAATACATACGTATTTAGGAGGTAAACCTGGTACATAATATACCACTGTAAGCGGATTTGAATGTCAAGAGAAATAAAGGCGGTGGTGCAATTCTCCAGCACTTTGGCCTAATGGAAGTGCTGAGGGGATGTTGACGCAACTCTCGCCTCTCAGTCCGGGTGACACAGGGGTCAGGTTGGCGTGTGTCGTGACCCTCTTAAGTCTCTACTCTCTACTGGTGCTATTCTGCTGTTTTATTCAGCGTGGGAAACTCTATATATATGTAATTTCAGGAGGGGTTAGTGCAAAACACGCATACTGTATTTTTGCGAAAAATGTCCTCCTTATTTCGGAAAAATTTCGTGTCATTTCCAGTTCTTTGTTTGTGGGGATGTTTATCATTAAATGTAGTAGTTCTATTTTTTTATCTATACTGAAAGAACACAATAGGTACAGGTAAAGATTTAGGTAAGGATATTAACTTACTAACATTACACAGACAATACTCAAAAGACTTGTACCTTATAATAGTGTCGCATAATGTATTCCAAAAAAAATATTACGCACAAGTAGGCGACACAGATTTCAAAACAATGGCAGAATACACATGGAAAAATATTACATGTTAGTAATTATACATTAAATCTTATCAGTTGGTATGCAAAGACTGTGTGAACATTGATGTATACATAAATATAGGTACTGTTTATACAGATTCAAGTATAGTATAGGTAATAGGTACAAATACAAGTGCAGGTACAGGTACATATATAATTACAGGTACAGGGGCAGATACATGTACAGCAGCAGAGACAAGTACATTTACAATTACAGACACAGACACAGATCCAAGTACAGGTTACAAATATAAGTACTGTACAGCCAAAGTTACAAGAATGTTTAGATACAGAACTTACAAAATAACTTCATCACAAAACACTACACATGACCAATCGAATTAGTATTGTCTACAGAAAAATAATGAAGACAGCATAGTGATATATTTCACCTCATTGGATAAATAGAGAGAAAATTTGATAGTAAAAGTTTTGATCACTTGGAGGTATATTTTGATCATTTGGAGGTATATTTTGATCACTTGGAGGTATATTTTGATCACTTGGAGGTATATTTTGATCACTTGGAGGTATATTTTGATCACTTGGTAGTATATTTTGATCACTTGGAGTTATATTTTGATCACTTGGAGGTATATTTTGATCACTTGGAGGTATATTTTGATCGCTTGGAGGTATATTTTGATCACTTGGAGGTATATTTTGATCACTTGGTGGTATATTTTGATCACTTGGAGGTATATTTTGATCACTTGGAGGTATATTTTGATCACTTGGAGGTATATTTTGATCACTTGGAGGTATATTTTGATCACTTGGAGTTATATTTTGATCACTTGGAGGTATATTTTGATCACTTGGAGGTATATTTTGATCACTTGGAGGTATATTTTGATCACTTGGAGGTATATTTGATCACTTGGAGGTATATTTTGATCACTTGGAGTTATATTTTGATCACTTAGAGGTATATTTTGATCACTTGGAGGTATATTTTGATCACTTGGAGGTATATTTTGATCACTTGGAGGTATATTTCTTGGTCATGCAGTCAAGTGGGGTTTGGCCCTGTAATACGTTTGTGTTAGCCCATTGTGTGGGTTGTTTTATCTCAGAGTGACTTCATGTTCAGGAGTTATTACGGTGGTAGAGCTGTTTTTTGAGGGTCCGGGCTTCCCTTTTTTCTCTCTTTCTATTATTTGTGTCTGTGTCTGTCTTATTTGTCTTTTTGTGGCTTTTTTTGTTGGTTCCTATCCATATTTACCATATTTGCCTTCTTTGTGTCTACAGGTTCGTCCTTATTTGTCTTTTTGTATTTTTTGTTGGTCTTATCCATATTTAATTATTTATCTCTTTCTTCCCATTTCTTTGTTTGTGTCCACATTTCTCTTTGTCTTTGGTTATGTGACTGTTTATCTTTCATTGTGGCCTTTTTTCCTCTAATTATTGCAGATTAATCTCTTATTTATTTATTTAATTGTTTATCCATTCATTTATTTATTGAGAAATTAGATATATCTTGTCTTAAACTTCAACAGCTGTCTCGCATTTACTTGCTGTAATAATAATGATGATAATAATAATAATAATAATGATAATAATAATAATAATAATAATAATAATAATAATAATAATAATAATAATAATAATAATTCTCAACCACGTCACCATCATACAAACCTCAAATTTTGTATTTGAAGTTGACTCGCGCAGGAAACGTTTTCTATACATTTCTGGAATTCATTTCTTAAGTGCGTTTTCCCGTCAAACTTTTTTTTTTTCATTTACTACCATCAATAATATCACCGCCACTACTACTGTCATTTCCAACATTACCACTACCACTACCACTACCACCACCAACACTACACCCACCACTACCACTACCACCACCAACACTACTAATACCACCACCAATACTACAACCACTACCTTCTCTAACATCACTAGGACAACCATCATTACTTCACCACCACCAACACTATCACCACTAGCCTACTTCTACAACCTTCACCACCACCTTCACCACCTCCATCACAACCATCTCCTCCTCCATTACCGTCACCTCACCATCACCTTCATCACCTCCCCACCGTCACCACCTCCTCCATCACCACCACACCTCTTCCTCCTTCATTATTACTCCCCACCACCTTCATCACCACCACTTCCACCACAACCACCTCTTCCTCCTCCTTCACTCTTCACAGGCCTTCATCACCTCCTTCACCTCCTCCTCCTTCAGTATCACTCCCCACCACCTTCACCACCACCACCACCTCCACCACAACAACCACCTCTTCCTCCTCCTTCACCACCAGCACCTCCTCCTCCAGCAGGTGTTGTGTACCTAGTTACCCACATCCTCGACAAAGTGGCACACGCAAAATCATTCCCTAACATTTCTGGCTCGTGACTGAGACTCCATTTATATTCATTTTCGCTGACATTCTGACGTGAGCAGCAGCATCGAGTGAGTCAAAATTCCAGAGACGAGTAACTTGATGCAGGGCGTCAACACACCTCACTTTTTTGGGAGGTAAATATATATTTTACGAGAAAGCATTAGTTTTTGTTTACAGACATAGCCCTGGAAGAAGCATTATAAATTTGCATGTAAATAATGCGCTGAAAGAATTTTTTGATTCAGAAAGACCTGGATGAAGCATTACTATTTTCTTTTCAAACATACTCCGGAAGAAGCTTTATTGCTTGGTAAAAAAAAAAAATACTGAAAAAATATATAACTGTGTATAGAAAGAAAAAAATGAGGATATACTGCAAATTACAATCCTACATTAGTAAAAGTAATGCGTAATGGCGTGTTCCAGAGTTTACAAATTTCAGAGGAGTAAGATAGAGAGGGGCGGGAAACTGAGGACAATGTACTGTAACACAAGCGGGCTTGTCTCACTTGCCAGACACCGCCAGTTAACACATCACACGCGTTGTCGCCCTCTCTCGCCCCTCGAGCAAAATTCACAAATTTAAGTGACGTTTTCTGGCGGGTGAACGCAATTTGTTGTGTGAAATACATTTTTGTGGCGTCTTTAATCATATCCGTTAGTTTTTGTGTGAATCAGACCACGTTACAAGTGAAGGAAAGAAAGTGTTAATGAAAGAAACTTAGAGAAATAAATTGATGTGAATAATTTTAGTAAAAAAATCAACAGTAAATAGCTTCAAATTTACTGTGTTTTTTATTTATGAACTTAAAACACCATTAGTTAATCCCCCACCACACCAAAAATCGCTAATTCATGTTATATATACTTATTGGTCGCTTAAACTCGGGGAGGGGGGGAAATGTCGACGAATTTCAGATCGTAATTTAATTTAACACCGTTATTGACACTATTGGTTTACTGTGAGGCGAAGGTCCACGTAGATGAGGTCTTTATCAGTCATAAGTTTGAGGAATTAATATTTTCAAGATAACTTAGGATAGACTGTTAGGATGGTAAACATGATTATAAACTGAGTGGCGTGACGTCAAATTTGTTCACGCTGTCTCACCCACCAGAGGACTTTAGTGTGGGGCATAAACATTCACTTTTTTCTTCTTAAGTAATTGAGGATCATCACGGAACACTTTTGATAAATTCTTTTGGGTAAAACTTAAAATCTAGAATAGTTTAATACAGTAATGTCAGGTTAGAGGTAAAGGTGTATGTTATAGCGGTAATTTATGTTACTCAGTCAATATGTGTTGTTGATATACATGATGATTACTTTACGTGTTATATGAAGTCTTTACCCTATAATTAGCGATAGTAATTTGTTTTAAATGTAACTTTTTTGAGTTTATATTGAGTTGTAATAGACCCACGCCACATGAAATAGAATAAGTATAAATTAGAATAATACTGCTTTTGAGTTATGGTTAAGGAAGATAACTAGTCATATACTGTAGCTTCAGGCAGCACAGCGCTACTCACCCGGCGCCGTCCGTGTAAACAATCAACATACACAGTCAAGGACACATTTTAGATGCAAATATTAGAACATCAAATATCATTCTCTCCGAATTTTTCAGCGACGTCTTGGGCCAAGTTTGTTTATTATTCAGGTTTGTTTAGCCATGTGCGTCACGTTTCTTGAAGGTCAGCTGGCCGGCTCACCCCCGTGACGTCATTTCCCTGAAACCCAAGATGTTTGGGTCTTGAGCTACACAAACCAGTTCTTATTTCTTCTTCACATCCTTTTTTGTCTTTCTTCTTTTTCTGCTTCTCCTCCTCCTGTATCGTTTATTGTTTCACGCCATTTTCTCTTCTAATTGACTCAAATGTACAGCACGTTTGTCTAAGATTAGCGGGGCGGGAGCTACAACAGAGGACTCCGTCTGTCCGTGACAACTTCATTAACACAGTAATTTCAGCTGATTTGATCAAATTGTAACAAAATTTGTTTCGAAGCAATTTATCTACTGTACTCTTGGGAGGACTCCTGTGTCAGGTTAGAGGCGAGCTTCAGGTTGGTCCGCCCACGAGGAGTACAGCACGAATATGGTGGAAGACAGATATAAGTTATAGATTTCCCTCAATGATTGTCAGTGTATATTGTTTTGTTTCAGCTGAATCAACTGCCAGTTTTTTTAAGCTTTGTTCACCAGGATGTTTCAGCTGCCACTTCCAGGGTTGTTTTTAAGCGTTGTTTAGTCTGTGTTGTAGGTGCTTCAACCACTAGGGTTATCTAGTACCGTTCACTAGATCTTAGTTTTGGTTTCTCCCACTGCCAGGGTTGTTACGTAAATTCACTAGGTGTAAATTTCTAAACAACAGATAAAGTTAAGAAATCCAATACAAGCTTAATGTGCCTTCCTTCCATCTCGTGTGTGTCCTCTGTCAGCGAGTGAAGATGGGCAGTGCCATCTGTTGTGAATCATGGGAACTGGAGGGTAAACAAAAGGGGACAATTGTTTATAGAAGTGCAGGTGGAATGCAGCCAACAGGAACAGATACCATCTCCATCCCTCTCTCATCTGGGGGGGCGTTTGGCCAGGGACATCAACATGAACTTTGTGTCTGTCCTTCTGTCTATTAGTCTTTGCCTTTCAGTCAGTCAGTCTTTATGAGTGTTCTGCCTGTCATATATTGTGTGTGTGTGTGTGTGTCTCGATCAGTCAGGTTGTGTGTGTGTGTGTGTTTGTGTGTGTGTGTGTGTGTGTGTGTGTGTGTGTGTGTGTGTGTGTGTGTGTGTGTGTGTGGGTTGGTGTCTTTATAATATGTCTGTCGATGGGTGTTTGTCTCTCAGGTTCTCTCCCCTCCCCTTTTTGCTCTGTCCACACACACACGCACACACGCACACACACACACACACACACACACACACACACACACACATAGACCAGACAGGGAGTTACAACCAAGAGTGAGGAACGTTGAGACACTTTAAAGCGGCGTCTCTCAGCCCCAGGTAGAGGTAGAAGACACAAGAGGTGAGAAAGATAAACAAAGAAACGAGAACAAACGATAGAATAGATAAACAAACAACGAAAAAAACAAAAACGACGTATAAACGAGACAAAGAAATAAAAAGAAAACAAATATAATAACGAAAAGTAAAAACGAAAACTAAAAAAAAAATAAAACCAGACGTAAGAGCAGTTATTTTAGGGGATAGTTTCTTTTGTTTTATCAAATTACAATCATTTATGCAGACAGACACGAACTAACAACGAAGATAAACTACAAACATAACAAAATAAAATAAAATATAAGCCAAACTACGGTGACAAAGGAAAATTTGACACAGTGACCTCTCTCTCTCTCTCTCTCTCTCTCTCTATTATATATACCTTTACTTTGGGTTACGGAGGACGGGGTGAAGTAAAGGAGAGGACATGGAGATAAGTGGAGGGTGTCGCACATCGTTTTAATTACCCTTTTGATCCTGGCGAGGCTGTGTTAATCTTAATCCTAGCCTCATCTGTCAGCTGGTCAGCGGAACCCAGGTCTATTGTGTGTATGGTCGGTATGAAGGGTGTGGGTTGGGTGGTACAAGGGGAGGGGGTGTGGGTTGGGTGTTACAGGGGTGAAGGGGTGTGGGTTGGGTGGTACAAGGAGGGGGTGTGGGTTGGGTGTTACAGGGAGGGGGTGTTGGGGTGTTAACAGGGTGTGTGGGTTGGGTGTTACAGGGAGGGGGTGTGGGTTGGTGTTACAGGGGAGGGGTGGGTTGGGTGTTACAGGGTTGAAGGGGTGTGGGTTGGGTGTTACAGGGGTGAAGGTGTGTGTGGGTTGGGTGTTACAGGGGAGGGGGTGTGGGTTGGGTGTTACAGGGGTGAAGGGTGGGGTTGGATGTTACAGGGTGAAGGGGTGGGTTGGGTGCTACAGGGGGTTACAGGGGCAGGGGTGTGGGTTGGGTGTAACACGGGGTTGGGGTGTTAACTGGGGAGGGGTGAGGTTGGGTGTTAACAGGGGAGGGTGTGGGTTAGGTGTTGGGGAGGGGTGTGGGGGTGTTAGGGGAGGGTGTGGGGGTGTTAACAGGAGGGTGTTAACAGGGGAGGTGTTAACAGGGGGAGGGTGGGGGGGTGTTAACATGGGGGAGAGAGTATATAAATCAAACTAAACTTAACCTAACCAAGCCAAAGTAAAACGTAACCAAAGTTAACTAACCTTGCCAAACCTAATGTTAAGTAACCAGAACTAACCTTATCGAATCAAACCTAACCAAAAGTAATTTAACGGATATTAACCTAACGTAACCCAACGTAACGTAACGGATATTAACCTAACCTAACCATTAACATTATCAGAGCTCATTAGGTCTTGGACCCAACATCATTGAAATTCATAAAAATTTCAGGGAGTTTTGGGCTTGGCTTTAAGGACACGAGCACTGTACACTTGAACCTGGTTTTAGGAACATTTGGACCTTTCCTGTGAGTTCTGGACCTAATTTCATGAACTTTCGACTTGGTTCAGTGACTCAGCAGGACTGCACTTGCTTCAGAATGTTTGCGTCATCTCTCAACGCCCGCCTGATCATGTTTGTAAACACTGGATACGCCTCGTTTGTGTCATCATCTCGTATCCTGTAGTGTTTTTGTAACAGGAATCGGATTCTCATGGACTCGTAAATTATTTTTTTCCCTTATAATGTATATGAGAACGTCCCGTATTGTCCCACATAAACTAATACACAAAGACACATTATCAGATATTCATACATCAGTTGTCCACAATAACTGGAGATGTCACAACGCACTTAACTGGATGCCTTACACCTGCCACACAAAGAATGCGGATTCACAAAGGTTCACACGTTAAAATATCCCCAACTGGAGACGTGGGAATGTACCCAAATGACTCAATTAAGCTCCGGCACAAGGCTGGCAGGCTAAATGGTGTCGAAATTTTACCAAGACTACACTAACTGGATTCATTTTCACCCCTAAGATGAGGGAGGAAAAGTTAACGTATGAATCCCAGCCATTGACGGTGAGAGGTATAATTCCTCGTTTGTTTGGCTACGTATTAATCATATCATCTACACAAATACACAAAAAGATCAACTGAAGATTGGTTACCCCAGCTCATTTCACCTGAAGATTAACCACCCTAACGTTATCTGAGGGTTTAGGTTAGGTTAGCGTTCGGGTGGTTAATATCAGGTGAAATAACCTGGCGTGGCAATTATTCAAGTGATTACACAAATACAGCCTGTTGCCGTCATATTAGGTGAGAAACTACATTACCAAATAGTCTTCACATAGTTTGTTTTTGTTTAATGTAATCTGAGATGCAGTGGTCTGTACACCCAAGCCTCAGAAGTAAACATACGACAGCCCTGACATGAGTCTTTATGTTACAGTTGACCAGCGAAAGGGATCAACATGTGGCGTCAGTGAGTCATGGCAACATTCTCACCACCTATAAACTGTTTACACAACACCCAAGTTTGGCATGACGATAACTAATAGTATATGCTTGTTACTGAAGGGAGGTGTTACCCGCTTGGTCTTCGCTAAACTGGGGCTCATAAAAGTGATTGTAAGGAGACGGGTTTTGTGGCCGGGCACCGAGAATTATTGTGGCGGCCTGAGTTGTCTGGGAGACACTGTGTCTAGAGTTGAGACATTTGCCTGACTTTATTCATTTGCTAACCTATTTGTATAGAGAAGCATATACCTTATTCATATACAGACTGTCATGTCGAGGCTTATATTTGAACTAGTAGTTGTACACCCATTAAAAAATTAATCGGCACCCTTACGGCGTGATACAATATGACACGGGTGCCGAATAATTTTGTAGTGGGTGTACACACTGTACAGTACGTGTGCCTATACAGTACCTGTAATGTATTTCCAGCTGTATCTTTAATTTCAGTTTTACTGTAACGGCAGAGTTGTTGCTGAAAATGTTAAATGACTAGATGAATAAAATCTTTTTTTACAAAAAATATTCGCTTGTTGATGAAAAATTTAATCTCTTGACGTTGTAGCATTTTATAATGAGTGTCAGGAAGGCTTTACACTTCATATGTATTTTGACAAAACTTTTTTTTTTTAAATCATAGTGTTTTTAAGCTTTAAAAATTTAGCTGTTGCTGGCTATGTATGTGAGTGAATAAAGAGGACAGTTAGTTTAAACTGTTAAATGTATGTATGTATGTATGTATGTATGTATGTATGTATGTATGTATATATATATATGTCAAACGAACCTCTTCGTGGTATGGTGCAGGAGAGGTTTGGCAGGTGTGAATTTCCTGTTTCTTAGCGTTCAGCAGCTAGTGGGTTACTCCACCACTGATGCTAGTACACCCAAGAGCTGTTCTAATAGTCACCAGGTGCACCTAATAGTAATACTCACTATACCGCCTAGCGTACAAAGTGGGAGCCCTACCTTCTATTCCGTGGTGGTCGTCGTTATCGTAGTCATGATGGTGGTGATAGTTGTGGTAGTTATCGTGGTTGTGGTGATGGTAACGGTGGTAGTTATCGTGGTGTTCGTTATCATATTCATATCCGTCGTGGTCGTACTCGCCGTTAATCATCATGGTCGTCGTCTATTGTCGTGGTGTTGGTCGTCGAAACTGTCTAATGTAACATGTTAAATTTCTAAAATGTCAGTGTCAAAAATTTTATGTGTGAGTGTGAGTGTTTCTTGTAAGAGTGTGTGAGTGAATGATGAGTGTGAGTGTTTGAGTATGTTGAGTGTGAGAGTGTGTTTGAGAGAATGTTGAGTGTGAGTATTTGAGTACGATTGTTGAGTGTAAGACTGTGAGAGTGTGTGTAAGTGAAGGTTCAGGGATCAAAAATGGCATGGCACTAATTTCTAGGTCCAGAGACACAAATTTAATCCCCAATTTGTGTGTTTGGCGACCTGTGGTGTAATGGTCAACGTTCTCGACTCGCAAGCTAGCGGTCCCGGGTTCGGTTGAAACTATGGGTAAGTTTCTTTTCGTCATTTGCCTCTGTCTACCCAGCAGTAATTGGGGACCTGAATGTTAATCGATTTTCGGATCGTATTCCGGGGTAATGGTTAGCCAGTGCAGTTTGCGAGTTGTCCGGTGCTCTCGGACTATTCCTTGACACTGGGTCATGCAACTCGTTAACTTAGGGTGTGGTTGTTGTGTTGGCGACAGCTTCCACACACACACACACACACACACACAATTAAAACAGGAAACAGCGTCGTGTCAACTTTTGACTCCCCGTGACATGACCCCTTAATGAACAGTGACAAGCCTTCCCTCGCCTGTGAACAGTTAATAAAATTGTACACGCCATATTGTGCATTTTGTAAGCGTATTTCTGTACATCCATTTATGGGGAAACAAATATTTTCTAAATCATCTATTTCGATATTTGCCTCGCGGAGATTGAAAAAGTTGAATGATATTCCAATTACGTATGGTAATGGTGTTCCAGGATGGTGGCAGGGGGGGGAGGCTCTTGTCGCGACCGTGGTGACAGGCTGGGCGGGAGGGTGCAGGTGGGGTAGGATGGGACGGGATGATGTAAGAGTCACTATAAAAAGCACTCACTATATAAAAATTATTTCAGTTAGTAAAATGGGTGTGTGTGTGTGTGTGTGTGTGTGTGTGTGTGTGTGTGTGTGTGTGTGTGTGTGTGACGCCTCGCACATCAAACGGAATATTAGCAATTCAGATGTGCAGTCTGTTTAGTTGGTGAGTGAAGGTGGTGGATCTCACTAATGTTGGATTATTGTAATGTTTAGTGATGTTTATGGGATAAATCATGATACCTGGCCCCTAAATATATGGATTATGTGATGTTTAGGGATGTTTGGTGTCGATGGCGGTGTGTTTAGTGACGTGGGCTGGAAACATCGTGTAGTTATCACCTGTTTGTCTGTGTCTGTCTGTTGACCTGGATCTCCTCACCGCCGCCTGTTAATCTCTGTCTGTCGGTTGTGTGTTAGTATCTCAGGGCTGTCCTCTGTCTGTCTGTTAGAGAAAATTAAAATCTCGTCACCCACTTCTACCATACAACTGCTCCCCACAAGGTCTTCCATCACCATATATATAAATACACAAATAAATATACTGGTACATGTATATAATTCAGAGAGAAAGAGAGAGATATTGTATTCAGAAAGTGACGTCTTATTTTCATCCTCAAGACCAGTGTGTCACTCCTGATGTCGCCCATGACGGCTTGTGACCCTCACTTGATTCATGACTGGCCGGGGACACGGACGGACGTGTGATAGAGGTTGCATGAGGGTCCGGGGGTCACTGTTTTATCTGAGTGAGTCTCGTCTTTCCGTCACGGTGACACACTCACTCCACTGCTTATCTTCCACCCTTACGTCCACCTTTCTCTCTTTCCCCTCTTTCTCAGTCTCCCTTTATCATTCTTTCTGTTTCTCTCTCTCGCAGCATCTTTACTTAGAGGCTCAGATGAAGGGCGAGTGAGTGATGGTGGTGGAGTGAACTAACTTAAGTTTACGGGTTGAAGATTATTTTTAATTGTGTTTTATTAAAAAGTCACAAAGTCTGTACAGTACAACTAGTATCATTACCAAGGCAATACTAGTTATACCTAACACAGCTGGGGAAAACTCGAAATCCAGGACCTGTATATTATTAAACATAGTTTAAACTAAACGTTTGAGTTAAAACTAGTGTTTGAGAAAACTAGTTGTTCCTGGAATTCAGCAATTAATTTCAGTGAAAACCAGGTGCTACAACAGTGTGATGTGAGACTATTAAAAGTAGGGTCTGTTAGAGCTGGGGTCTATGAAAACTAGGGTCTGTTAGGACTGGGGTCTATTAAGACTGGGGTCTATTTGAACTGGGGTCTGTTAGGACTGGGGTCTATTAAAACTAGGGTCTGTTAGGACTGGGGTCTATTAAGACTGGGGTCTATTAAAACTAGGGTCTGTTAGGACTGGGGTCTATTAAGACTGGGGTCTATTTGAACTGGGGTCTGTTAGGGCTGGACACTGTTAGAAATGGGGTCTATTAGGACTGAGATCTATTAGGATTGGGGCCCATTTGACCTCCACTGCCTATTTTTTCCGTTAACTGTGATTTAAATAACGTCTCTAGTTACAGTAGCGTCTCAGTACGAGTTTGGCTTCATTATTGCCCCTTAGTTTGTGTCGTAGCTCAGGTGATCCAATTAAATATTAAAGTAACGAACTTTAAGAATTCGTTTTACGTTATAGTTATAGCGAACCATTTTTATTGTGACGATTATTTACGTCTACAGAAAGATAAAAAGGTTAATTTACGAACTTTTGAGAAACAGTATTTGTGTCATACCTTAAGTGAACAGATATGTTTTTAAACCTTATGTGAGTAGGTTAGGTTTATTTATTTACGTTTTTATGTGTTTTAATTCGGTGAAAAAAAAATAACTAAGAAGTTTTTGAGAATCCTTGTTTGTATCTTCCATTAAGTAAACAAGTTAGACACGTTCTCACATCCCCAGGTAGAGAAAGGAAAAACAACTAACGAAGCTTTGAGAATTCAGACTTTGGCCCCTGACCCCCCCAATAGTCTCTATCCCTTTATTAAAATCCGTATTTACAACGCTCACCGTTTTTCAGGATCCGCTTTTAATATGGCGACTTGTGGATTTATCGTCTTGTAATAGTGCATTAAATTATATCATGCCACGTCTGAGTCAATAACTCATGGCCTGAAACACGCCAAAGAAGAAATAGACCAGAGGCACGAGAACTCCTTTCATTAGGCGGGAGTGGCTGGCTGGCTGGCTGGCTGGCTGGCTGGCTGGCTGGCTGGCTGGCTGGCTGGCTGGCTGGCTGGCTGGCTGACCAATGGTGATGCGCTGACAACCTAGATTACCTCCCAGATTGAAATTCACTGGAAAAAACTTCACACGGACAAAAAAATCTCTCAGATGAAAGTCACATCCATACAAAATCTAGTACGAACAAAATCCCATCGCACGACATAACATCTGGACAAATTAACATCGGACATAACGCCATCCAGACAAAAATACCTCATTACAAAACACCAAGGGAGAAAATCCTACTTGGACAAAATCAGAAATAATAATAAAAAAAAACCGTAAAGCGACCAAGAGACTTAACTTTATAAATAACTAAATATTGTCAAAGGCTCAAATGACCTTATCAGTAACTCCAAAGGTTAAGGACATAATCGCCTGTTTACGTGATAACCTGAACTTTCATTAACCCAAAATAAAAATGTCAAGAAAACGTCAGAAATATTGATAAAAAAAACGGATCATCCCAAGATTAATCCACAGCTTATTTCGCCTTTAAGATTAACCTCCCTATCCTATCCTAACCTAACCTAACCTAACCTAACCTAACCTAACCTAACCCCCGAAAACCTTATCATCAATAAACAAACTCAGCTGATAACACTAATCATTATCTCTCAGACCACAAAGTTTATATAATAATAATAATAATAATAATAATAATAATAATAATACAATAATTGTAAAATAAAATTAATAATGATAATGATAATAGTAAAATAATAATAATAATAATAATAATAATAATAATAATAATAATAATAATAATAATTATAATAATAAATAATAATAAACACTTCACATCAGCTGCAGGGGACACAGGAGAATACTTAAGACCTCACACGACTACTACTTATATATACTAAACGACAACAGCCACGACCTTCTGATGATGGCCGGGTCGTCGCTGCCAATCTTGAATCTCATCAATAAATCCAAAGGTTAAAGACGTAATGAGCTGTGGACACGACAATGGCCCTAATCATCCAGCCGTGATTGAGGCGAATTATCCCAATCTTCTGCAGTAGGTCATGGGGTAGGGAAGGGAGGGGTGTGTTACCTAAGAGTGGAAGGGGTAGGAAAGGATAAAGGAGAGAGAGGTTAGGTTTGGTCAGGGTGGTGTAGGATAGGTTAGGTTATTTCAGGTCAGGGTGGTGTAGGATAGGTTACGTCAGGTCAGGATAATGTAGGCTAGGTCAGGTCAGGGTGGTGTAGGTTAGGTTAGGTCAGGTCAGGATAATGTAGGCTAGGTCAGGTCAGGGTGGTGTAGGATAGGTTACATCAGGTCAGGGTAAGGTAGGCTAGGTCAGGTCAGGGTGGTGTGGTTAGGTTAGGTCAGGTCAGGGTGGTGTAGGATAGGTTACGTCAGGTCAGGGTAAGGTAGGCTAGGTCAGGTCAGGGTGGTGTAGGATAGGTCAGGTCACGTCAGGTCAGGGTAAGGTAGGCTAGGTCAGGTCAGGGTGGTGTAGGATAGGTTAGGTTGGGGACTTTTAACACTGGGGCCCATGTGGATAGAAACTTCTTATTGTAGGGTTAGATCGATGATAGGAAGAGAGAGAGACAGACAGACATGCAGACATAGAGATAAGAACTTGTAAGTAGATATGGTAAAGATAAGGAGAGAACATGAAAGAATGGTTTAGGTGGAGAAAGGTATGCAAAGTGGCTTAGTGGATTAAACACTCACCTCTTGTCCTTAAGGCCCCCAGTTCGTTCCCTTGGTATCCCCTGTCTACCCAGCTGAAAATAGACACCTAACTTTATAACTATGAGAGAGACGGTGGTCAAGTGTAATGCCAGAAGGCTCAGTCTGCAGTATGCTGTATCTGCGCTGCCCCTAATTGGTGTTAAAATTTGGGAGTCAACTTTCAGGGCAGGAAACAATAGGGGTATACGATAGGCGATAAGGAATTGGGTAAGAGGGTAAAGTAAGAGTAGCAGGCCGGTAATAGGTATGGGGTAATGGGCTCGGGTTAAAGACACATAATAGGGAGAGAGTTAGAACTATGAATAAAAATATTTCGATAAGGAGTAGGGATGGGAAACTAACCTTAAAAATAGGGAGTAGGGAGGAAGATGAATTCTGAAAATAGGGTGTAGGAATGTCAGATACCCAGGAAATAGGGTGTAAGGATGATAGATAGGGAATAGGGGTAGGAGACAGACAAACCGAATAGGGATGATAAATACAACTAATAAATAGGGAACAGGGGTGAGAAATATGCGATAGAGAATAGAGGGTAAGGAATAGGCATTGGATAGTCAGGGGAGTACCGTAAAATAGGAGGTATGGAATAGGCAATAAGTCAGCCACTTCTTCATCTACCCGGATGTCTACCTGGAGTTCCTCGTTATCTACCAGCTCGTCTACTCATCCATCTACTCGTTCTAGGGTAGATGATAGTAGATACACAGGCTTTTTATCTCCCCCCTAACCCACTGAGTTCTATGACCCATCACTGCAATGTATCATGAGCGTCAGCGGTTGTGTCTCTAGTGATATGTATTTATTCCCGTGCCTCAACTGGATATACTGTGCAGCGGGAGGGGGTATATTGATTTATTTCTGCCCGTCTATTGGTCCATCTGTATTTCCGTTTCCTCTGTCCGTCTTTTGGTCCGTCTGTATTTCCGTCACCTCTGTCCGTCTTTTGGTCCGTCTGTACTTCCGTCACCTCTGCCCGTCCGTACTTCCGTCTCACCCAAGTCTTGTCTGTAGGATGGCGCCACAAGTATCGAGTGCTGAGTGAGAGAATTTTTTGAGGTATGTTTATTTATGTTTACAATTGATTTATTTAATTGTATTTTGAAGATTTTTTGTTTGCGTTTCTTTTTTTTTCTTTTTTTTGGGTCCCAATTCTTTTTTACTTCAGGACTAATGGGGCCCAATTCTGTTTTACTTCAGGAGTAATGGGGCCCAATTCTGTTTTACTTCAGGACTAATGGGGCCCAATTCTGTTTTACTTCAGGAGTAATGGGGCCCAATTGTTTTACTTCAGGAGTAATGGGGCCCAATTTTACTTCAGGACTAATGGGCCCAATTACTTCAGGGTAATGGGGCCCAATTGTTTACTTCACTTCAGGAGTAATGGGGCCCAATTCTGTTTTACTTCAGGAGTAATGGGGCCCAATTGTTTTACTTCAGGACTAATGGGGCCCAATTCTGTTTTACTTCAGGACTTGGGGTTTTACTTCAGGACCAATTTTTTTACTTCATGGGGCCCAATTCTGTTTTACTTCAGGACTACTGGGGACTAATGGGGCCCCAATTCTGTTTTCTTCAGGACTAATGGGGCCCAATTCTGATTTAATGGGGCCCAATTCTGTTTTACTTGACTACCCAATTGTTTTACTTCAGGACTAATGGGGCCCAATTCTGTTTTACTTCAGGAGTAATGGGGCCCAATTGTTTTACTTCAGGAGTAATGGGGCCCAATTCTGTTTTACTTCAGGAGTAATGGGGCCCAGTGCTGATCCTGAAACGTGTTACTGCGCTTCAACAACTAAGGTATTTAAGCATGTCGTATATTGCCCTAATTAATGACCTCACTAATCATTAACTTTTAAAAACAAAGAAATACATCGATCAACCCTCTTGTATTTAGGTTAGGTTAGACTGGATTAGATTACGTTAAGTTAAGTTAGGTTAGGTTAGACTGAATTAGTTTACATTAAGTTAGGTTAGGTAAGATTACGTTAAGTTGGACTAGGTTAGGTTGGCTTAGGCTAGGTCGGGTTAAATTGGATTACGTTGGGTTAGATTGAGTTTAGATTGAGTTAGGCTAGATTGGGTTAGATTAGGCTAGGTTGGATTTGGTTGGATTATGCTAGAATTGGTTGGGGCCTGTTGGGACTGGGGCCCATTTGACCTACAACTCGAGAGAGGATGTGGCTCTCGACAGATGAAGATGAACCACCTGACACGGCTGACACGTAACACTGCCACTGGTCCGGAGTTATTTATTCATCACCAGTAACATCCACACGAGATAGGTCTGTCTCTCCTTCACGCAAGGAGGCGTTGGATGCAAGCCATTATATACAAATATTGCAGACCTGATTTAGGAGTGTTTAAGGTCATTTAATTCCAGGAACAACATTATAGCAACAGGTAGAGAGAGATTTCAGAATGATTATAAAAAGTATATTAAGGATTAGTCTACGTCGTTATGTTACGTCAATGTGTACACAGAGAACAGAGAAAGTCAAGACGAGTGTTAATTTTTACTCCCGTCGGCCTAGCACTCTCAGTTGGTCTTCTCTCGTGTTATCAGTTGTTTAATGACATTACTCTTTTACATGCTGAAGGCTGCTGACATATCATATAGGAAATTAAATTACACGTGTGTCAATGATAATGATTTTAATGGAATAGATTGGATTGTGGTCGTCAGCTATACCGGGTAAATAACTTGAGGATAGTCCCAGCTGGATGGTTTACTACCGTGTGGTGTGAAGCTGTACACATCATGAGACAGCCAACCCGCGTTAGACCCTCCATCAGTTAGTGTTCACCTTTCATTAGTCTATTTTACCTTACACTACAGTTTCCTTTTGATCTAACCAACGTGGTGGCCGTACGAGACAGCCTGCATACATAAGGCGATTGTTGCCATTAATCAATTTCGTCGTGCTGCTGCCGTTAATCATACATTAGGCGATTGTTCATTCGAAACTAATTTCCCTATTGTATTCTGATGTTCGAATGGCTACTCCTATCACTATAGATTTCTGCTCTCGTAAATAAGATATTAACACATCTTCATCATCCATCAGCAGTAACGTTGGCCGATATTCACATTAATATCTTTCCAATCTTTTTTGATGAGTATTCGTTCGACTCACACTGCTCCGTTGCCAGTTCCACTGTGTGTGTTGGTGGGAGGGTCGGCGTAATGACCTGTCGTCCAGGAAGGGTACAACAGACTATGCACCCTTCACCGCCAGTGTACCACGAACTTCTGAAACTGTACCTGAGCCCACAATTTACTCGCTAATCCTGCAGCTGCCACCAATGGACTATTCAAACCCAGGCACACGAACATCCTCTTCCCTCTCATCGTTTACACTTACTGTAGTGCTGTTCATCGTCTCTCTCTCTCTCTCTCTCTCTCTCTCTCTCTCTCTCCACTGTACATGTAATCTTATGCGTTGTTTTTAGAATCAGAAACTGTATTTTGGTATATCTGAATGCCAGGACAGATTTAGGTATTAAGTACTTAATTTGGGTATAAAATACAGGTACAGTAATTCCCATGTAGTGTCTATATAAAAGAGGAGTTACTTTCACCGAGATATGAACTGGAATATATTAAATATTAAAGTACAGATGAAGTAATTTGCCAATGTGGTGACAGTGATGCAATAAACTAGATACTAATTGAGTTTTACCTTAGAAATTACATAAGTATAGATATAGGTTGTGTACATGTCTCTTGCTGTTAACGAGTAGGCATCTTTCTCTCATCGTCCTACTGTATATAACGCCAACACTAACAATCTGCATATGAGCAAACCTTGTGGATGTAAGTAAAGCATAGGGACATTACCCTTATCAGCACTACTGTATCCACCTGTACCTCACCACACACACACACACACACACACACACACACACACACTGGGCCCTCAACCAGTATACAGGTACATAATGAATGTTATTAAAAGTACAGGCACCCATTCTCGTTAGCTCAAGTGTTTACAAACTCTGATGCTATTACGAGATTTGTCTTAATCTCTCGAGTACGAAGCCCCACCTTATTAAATATGAGGACTCGAGCTTTTTGAGTACGAGGACCTCAGCTCCTTGAGTACGAGAACCCTAGCCCATTGAGTACGGGGACTCTAGCCCCTTGAGTACGAGAACCCTAACCTCTTGAAAACCAGGACCTTAACTACTAGAATACGAGGACTTAGCTTCTTGAATACCAAAATCCTATTCCCTGACACTCACAGAATTAAGCTCTTTGAACTCATGGAATTTTGTGATCTTCGTACTGGGGCAGTTAAATGGTCTCACGTACTCAGGCAATTAGGTGGTCTTCGTACTCAGGCAGTTAGGAGGTCTTCGTACTCAGACAATTAGGTAGTCTTCGTTCTCAGGCAATTAGGTGGTCTTTACACTCACTCACTGCATTAGGATCTTAGTTACTGAAATGTTTAATACCGCTTAAGTCACTGGCTGGCCCTGGATTCTCAAGGCTTCATATAGTAATTATTACCCCTCCAAAAATGGGGATGAAAGAAAACGCACCCAATTATAATGAAGTCTCGGTGCAATGTTGACGCCATTTTAGCAATTAATCTTTATGTCGTATCGTAAATGAGTCCCTAAATTAGTTGTGTTTTCATAGATTTAGTTTAGGGGGAAAAATTTTACCCTAAGAGCGTTTTGAAATTCTCAGAGCCCAGAGTTGTAAGTTAAAATCATTTTATCTCTCATTACACTGTGTTATATGGACGTAGTTAGTATACTATTTAATATGGCACTGGTAGGTGTGGCCTTGTTCTGGTGTTTTGTCTCTATATACAGAAAATAGGAGAATATATGGAGAAAATGGGAGCAAATGTAAAAAAAAAAAATGAAAGAAAATGTAAATAGGAAATGTTAGAAAAACAAATTTAATAGAAGAGATAGAAGGAAAAAAATTAAAATGGCAGAAAAATGTATACAGGAGCGGTCGAAACATTACACAGAAAAAAATACTGTACATAGAAAACGACAGAATACATAGATAAGAGACAGCATACATAGAAAACGATGGAATACATAGATAAGAGACGGAATACATAGAAAACAAGAGAATACATAGAAAATTACAAAATATATACACATAAAACAACGGTATAACTAAAGTAGACAATAAAGATCTGGGCTGTGATGGAGACGACTGCCTGCGTAGACTACTCTTAATGGAACCAGCGGGGAGTGTGCCGATAACTTTATAAGGCTCCACCTATAAACAAAGGAGGTAGCCCATGCGCGTCCCTTATACGCCAGCCGGGTCGATTAGCTGCCATACGTTCCATCATGGCCGTCTCTTTTATTCTGTTAAGAAATAATTCGTGAAGTGATTCTTATACAGAGCCTAAGACAGAGATGAACGAGGGTGACTTGGGCAGAATTCACAAGGACTCATACGATAAATTTTCCCCATAATTGGAAGTGTGAGAACCTTTAAGACATACAGTAGATCAACACCGTAATAGCCTCCTCTACTGTACCTGATTAACTTACGCGACGTCAAAAATATGGACGATAAATGATTCATACGTTAATTTCTCACCTGATTTATGAACCTGAGTAATTTTGGTATATCACAAATTCATAATAAACAAAGATAAGAGTCTCTAAGTTATTTTTTCTCTCTAATTGTTGCTTTAAGAACGTCTTTAACTGGTAAACTTTAAGCTGTGATGTAAAGGAGGATTCTCAAAAGTTCGTGTGTTAATTCTGCAAATGTAAAATATCATCTCAGGGGTCAAACTTACGATAAAAAAAAGAGGGATTCAGACACGTTTACCTTAACCTAATCAAACCTAATCTAACCTAAATGTCTAAATAGAACTTAAGACAAAATACAGCAGCCAAAAAGAGCCTTAAAATTGTAATGCTAAGACTATTTCGTAACTAAATGTGTTGTTCTGTTACTCCCACTGACGATGACCAAAAGTTAACGTACGACTTTCTGACAACCCGGATGATGAAAGTCAACAATGGATGTCTCTTAAATATGGTTTATGTACGAGCTATTGTTTATTTGTCTCTTTGAATATGTGAAGGGGAGGGGGGGAGAGGGAGGGTGAGAGAGAATTGATTTTTGTCTTGATTTACATAATGTTGCTTAGTATATGTGAGAGAGAGAGAGAGAAAGAGGGAGAGAGAGTTACTTTACTTTCTCTCTCTCTCTCTCTCTCTCTCTCATATTCCATGTATATACCTCTAGTTGCCTGAAGTATCTATACATATACATTATAAGTCATATAAGTGTATAAGGTGATATATGCCTTCAAACACCACTCAACCAATCCCAAGTATTTTTCCTAATGACATTCATAAATCTTATTAACTTCCTTTTATGTGAAGTAATTTGTGGTGGCTGTAAGTTAGTCTTGTTTTATGAGTTCCTTCACCTGCGTCAGCTAGCTCTTTGAATACCTCTCTTGACTTTCTGATTCACTGATCCTCTAATTATTTTCTTTTTTATCTTCCCCGTCCTCCACCCTGCCCTCTTCTCCCCCCTTCCTCACCCCCCTCCTCTTCACCCCGTGCTCTCCCACCACGGGTTCCTCACTCTCCCCACGAGTTACGGGTATACACTCCCCACTAACACAGCTTATTGTACATTCGTAGTCCACCTTGTTAGTGTTGCATAAGTAAAATCGTAAAGGGAATGACTGATAGTTCCTGCCACTTAGGTGTCTGGATATTACTACAATATGATTGAATTACTGTGTACAATAAGTTAGTGTAAATTACTGTGTAAATTAATGTACTGTAAATTACTGTGAAAGTTATACACTATGAATGAATGCCAGTTTACACTCAATATGAGTCTAGTTCAGTTGCCTCTAAAACGCCACTAAGAATATAAGGCAATGCTATAAAACAATAGTAGATGAGAAAAAAAAATGGGGTTCGTAGCCACAAACTTGGGTCACGAGAGGTCAGCACCCGCGAGCCTCTGCACTCTCAATATGGCCGACCTTTGTTGACATCACCCCGACGTTCAGCAATATTTTACTCATTCCGCTACTTTAAAACATGCAAAGTAAATACCGTTATTGGTTAAATTAATAGGAAGGCCATGAGGGAAGTGCTGGAGTCCTATGGAGTAGATGAAGTTTATTGAAGCTGTGAAATGAATGAGGTTAACTGCGCCAGGTACGTACAGTATAATCAATGTTATCTTGTGTATTATAATTTTATGGTTGTATAAATACGCGAATGAAAATAAGACTTATTGACTACAGATTACCCTAACCTAACCTAACCTAACCTAACCTAACCTACCCTATGTCTCGCCTACTTCACTTTAAAGCTGGCTAATATATCACAGAAAATTATCACACTGTCTCAGCTGTAAGTAATATACTCTTATAGATTTGGTTCACATTAATAATCATGGCCCGTGAATATGAGGTAGCAGTAAAGTGTCTTGAATTTTAATGATAAATAAATCTGAGAATATGACACTGGTTAGGTTAGGTTAGGTTAGGTTCTTAGCGTTAGGTTAGGTTCTTAGCGTTAGGTTAGGTTAGATAAGCATGGATCAGGTTATATTAGGTTAAATTAGGTTAATGTAAGAATGGTTAATATCAAGCTGCAATATGTTAGGGTGTCTAATCTTCAGGTGCTTAGAAACTCTGATTTCCGAGCAGTCAACTTCAAATTATTGTCTTTTTCCTGGAGTCTTGATTACTGCAACTCACAGCAGGTGTAAAGGAGGAATGAGGAAATATAGGTCTGTGTGTTGTTGTGTCTGGAGGTTTGACCGTAGCAGCGCCATCTATAGGGAGAGTTGCGCCAATTTTGCCCCACACGCCCCCATCTTGTTGACCTCGCACTGTGAACCTTCCTGCGTATAATGGGCACCGCTTGCTCGTTCTCTCCTACTATTAGTCTCCCGCCTCCACGCAACCAGATGACGTCCTGGTTTAGAGAATTAGCGTAATTCTCTACGTTTTTCTTAGAGTGTTTTAATAGGCGTCATTTTGTAAACCTCACGCGCGACCGAGTTGGCGCCTTGCGGGAAACATGGTAATCGTCCCAGTTGGTTATTGACTGTGTGAGCGAGGACCCAGACCTAGAGAATGCTTGCACAGGCTGGGAATAATTCGCTTAGTCTGTTAGTCAGTCTGTCAGTCAGTCAACAAGTTAGTCGTCAGATAGGAAAAGCCTGACCAACAGCCAATAATTGTTAATAAAAGTAAAGGTGGATAAATGTCTGAGTATAATGTATTCTTTGTAAATTGTTTATGTACATAAACATGCCTTGTTATCGCGTATCACAGTATATCAGGTCATGTGTGCTTATCTGTGGATACACAACTGGTTATCGAAATTAATGAACTAAGAACAAAAAGTAAAACCATTATGGAAAGTAAGTACGAGAGTCAAGTAGAAAATTTGGACACACATAGATTCAATATTCGTGAAATTTGCCCTAATTAACCTTACTACCAAAAAGTAATAGCATTTCTACTATATACTGTACATTCAACGCAAAAAAGGATGACGGCGTATATTGATATACCCCCCAAATTAGCCTCTAGGACCCACGAAATTGATTATAACTCGGCGGAAAACACTGATTCACGCCAGAGATCAATAATAAAAAAGATAAGTCAGTTCCCCCTTAAGCTAATCTCTATTGACTGCTTTCTCACGTTAGGAGGCTCGTGTGGGGTGGACTGTGTCGCCCCGCCTCCTCTTATCCTCCCATTCCATCCTCATCTCCCCATCCCTTTCTCCCCTTCTTTCGGCGAGGGGATTTCCACACTAGGAGGGAGTAGGGTAGGGGAGGAAGGGGGTGTGAGGAGGAAGAAGAGGAAAGGAGTCTGTAAGGAGGAGGGGGGAGACGAGGAAGGGGAAAGAGTGTCTGAGGTGGAGGAAGAGGGGGTGAAAGGGAAAGAAGAGGATGACGTAGGGTGTGAGGAAGAGGGAGAGAGGAAGGGTGGGAGAGGGGAGGATGAGGAAGGGGGTGTGAGGGGAGACGGGGTGACAAAAGGGGATGAGTGTTAACAAGCGTGTAACACTTGACTGGGACACGCACGCTTGTCTGGGGGGCTTATAATTGCGTGGGGTGATGGGGTGGGTGGGTGATGAGGTGGGCGGTGTGATGGGTGATGGGGTGGGTGGGCGGTGTAGTGTGTAATGGGAGGTGTGGTGAGCGGTGTGATGAGTGGTGTGGTGGGTAGTGTGATGGGTGATGAGAAGAGTGGTGGGAGGCGTGGTGGGTGAAAAGAGTGTTGGGTGAGCGTTGTAGATGATGGGTGAGGACACGTCATCATCGGGAGGGTGGGTGGGTGGGTGGGTACTAGGTGGGCGAGGAGTGGATTGTGGGTGTGAGGGAGGGTGTTGGGGTGAGTTAGACACGCCTAGTTAAACCTTCACACTATTGGCAGTTACCCCTCATCCTCCCTCTCCTCACCCTCACCCTCACCCCCATCATCCTCACCCTCCCCCTCCACCCTCCCTCCCCACCACGCTCACCCTCCTCCTCCACCCTCACCCTCCCTCACCCCCATCACCCTCCACCCCCATCTCCCCCCACCCTACCCCTCACCTCCTATAATACTGTAACCTTAGTGTAAAATCAAATCATATATCGTTGAACTATCATGGTATTGTTGTTGTTGTTGGAGAAGACGGAAATATTCGCGGGTGTAATAAGATGTCGGAAACTATACACGTGTTGAGGTACAGAGATACACATTAACTCCATGTTATTTAAATGTTGTGAAAGTTGCCCTATTGGTCTCTTGTAATCAGTAAATTAAGTATATCTGAATTTTAGAATTTTACTGACCATATTGTATGTAGCAAAGTTATAATATATAGATGATTTTGTTTAATAATGTCATGGAGATTGAAATTACTATATTGACATTTTAGAGAGAGAAAGTGTTTGCTTGTATAGTGTTGGTGAGGTGATATTATTTGAAAACAAGATGTTATTTGTATATCAGTTTGTAAAATTCTTGCACGTTTATATTTATTGATATGTCGTTCATGCAAGTCCTGGTGAAATATACAAACACACTGCTCGAGAAAAACGTGTTAATCTGTAAATATTTCAGCCTCGACTCGTTCAGACATGTTTAATGTTTACACAATCAGCTGACGACTCATAACCAAGTGCGGAAGTCGAGGGAAAATATACAGAAAGAAATGTTTGTTGAAATTTGGTTATAAATTGTAGAGTTACGTCACTTTATGTGTGTGTGTGTGTTTGTGTGTTTGGATTTATTTTTATTTGTTTTTTCCTGTTTATTTCGTTATAGTGTGTCTGGTGAGGGTGTTTATTTTTATAAGTATTTGAAGCGTCCAAAAGTGAGCGATAAGGCTTGTTTCTTATTAGTGTTGAAGATCTCTCTCTCTCTCTCTCTCTCTCTCTCTCGAAAAAACTACAGACAATTTTCTTCTGCAAAACTTCCTCCTCTTCCTTTATTCCCCAGAGAGAGAGAGAGAGAGAGAGAGAGAGAGAGAGAGAGAGAGAGAGAGTCCCCTCTTCCTCTGTCTCTCTCTCCGTTGAATTACTGTCATCTTTCTATCGTCTTTTAATCTTCCCCCTCGTCACCACTTCCCTCGACATCTGTCCCTCTCTTTCCACGTCATCACTCTTCTCTCCCTCCCCATCACACCCGCCCTTCCCTCTTGCTTTCTCCTTCCCATCATCACTCTTTCTTACTTTCCTCTTACGTGCTCAGTCCTCCTTCAGCATCCTCCATCTCCCTCTCCTCTCCCTCATCCTCCTATCTCTCCCTCTGTTCCCTCTCAATTTCCCCATCCTCTCCTCTCTCCCTCCCTCTCTCCTCCACATCTTCCCCTTTTCCCTCTCTCTCTCCTCCCCACTTTTTATCCCACTCTCTCTCTCCATCATTCAACCTCAATCCTCACACCCTTATCACCACCCCCACCTCACCCCACCCCACCCCACCCCATCCCACCCAACTCCACCCTCCACCCCACCCCACCCCACCCACCCCACCCAGCCCACCCACCCACCCACACCCACACAGAAACTTGTGCAAATAATCTGTGTGTGTGTGTGTGTGTGTGTGTGTGTTGGGAGGGAGGAGAGGAAGGACAGGTGTTCTAGTCTAATTGCCTTGTTTGTGACACACACACACACACACATGGTTATTACGGCAGCCTTTGATGAATAAGAAGGTAAAGTCGAAGTCTTCTTTATTATCTGGCGGGGCCTTCTGTCAGCTGTGTGCCGGAGCCTCATTAGTAGGCCTTGGCTTGACTCCATATTAAAATGAAGGCATATTTTTTCTTTCACTATTTTTCTTTAAGATTGGTGTGTGTGTGTGTGTGTGTGTGTGTGTGTGTGTGTGTGTGTGTGTGTGTGTGTGTGTGTGTGTGTGTGTGTGTGTGTGTGTGTGTGTGGGGGGGTTGAGAGATGATTCATTGAAATAGACGGTTTTCGATCGTAATGGATTGATAATGACGGGTTTTGGAGAGACGGTAGATGGAAATTGACTGGTTGTGAATTGTGATTGATGGAAATAGATGGGATTTTTGAACCATAACTTTTGTTCCTGTGTTTGAATGGATAGAAGTTTAGTTGACAACGTATGATTTAAAAAAATAATTGAAATAATAAAAAAGAAAATATCTTTATTCCGAGTCTGATAGTATTAGTGGGGAAGAAACTTGGCGGGGAAGAAATTTAGTGGATAAGATATTTATTGGAGAAAAAATTTAGCGGGAAGAAATTAGCTTTACTCATAGGCCCAAAAGAGAGGAGTGAAGCCTTAGAGCTTTTCGTGGTGGTTAACTGTGTCTTACATAAAAGTGACTTTAACACCTTTGCTCCTTTATGTCCCCAAAACCAACCTCCTTTGATTCTCCCCCTCCCCTCCCTTCCCGGCTTAATGGATCCCAGTCCAACCTAGCGTAAGTTAGAGGCCCCAGTCCTGACAAGCCCTAACCCAACCTAATCTAACATAGGCACCAATTCTAACAGGCCCCAACCTAGCCAAACCTATTCCTATGGGCCCTATTTCTAACAGGCCCCACGTCAACGCAACACTAATTAATGGGCCCCAGACCCAATAGGCTCCAACTTAATCTCAACTAACTTTAGCTTTAGAATTGGGAAACTGTAGAGTTATGGCCCATTGTCACTGAACCTATTAGAATTGGGACCGATTAGATTCGGGAACTGTTAGAGTTGGTGCCCATTTGACCTGTGACCTTATGAAGACTATAAAAAATATATCCCGACGTGATCATCAGCAGTAAAGAACAAACCTCTCTGTGGTTATCAACACTTGAAGAACAAATCTCTCCACTTGAAGAACAAATCCCCCAAATCATCAACACACTAGACAAGAAATCCCTCTGTGGTCATTAACCCCAGAGGGAACAAGATAATCCCTCTCCCCCACGACCATACAGTGTGAAGAACGACTTCCAGTGAACCGGAATTAGCGATCCAGACCAGAATCCTTTCCAGACCATCGGGGCGGATCCGCGATAATGCCATTAGACACAAATATGCAAATACGATGAAGACCGTCCGCTAATTGGAGCAATTTGTCAGCTGGTCGCGCCGAAATGCACTGTTACATAGATTAGGCCAATTGGGAGCCAGCCTGCCGTTGGCGGGTCCCCGATGGGTTCGTGTGAATGGAGTGGATTCGGGATTTTTTTCTTTAGCTTTCTTTTAACTTTTTTGTTTTTATGTGTGTGTGTGTGTGTGTGTGTGTGTGTGTGTGTGTGTGTGTGTGTGATAAAAATGAATTAAGTGTTTTTATATTCATATCTTCATGGGTTTCGTGTGAATAGAGGGGATTCAGGCTTCTGTTTTAAGGATTCTTTTAACTCTTATGTTGTTATATGCGGTGTAAGTGTGTTTGTAGTCTGTTTTGATGGTGAGATGATTCAAAGGTTTATATATTTATATCTACATGGAGTCGCGTGAATACAACTGATGTAGAATTCTTTTTAGTTTATTTTTTAACTTTTGTTTTTTTACTCGTGAGGAATTGTTTGTAGATTGTTATGATAGTAAGATGAATGAAAGGTTCTAATACACACACACAATACATATATTGGCTCGGGAGAATGAAAAGCATTTAGAATATTCATTTTTTTCTTTCGCTCTACATCATGCGAATGTTAGCTTTTAATATATATTTTATAGTAGGAGGAAATAAATATTATATGAAAAATTATAGTCTCCATCATTTTATAGGAACACAGCGGATTTACGATTCATTCCACTTATTTTTTTTAATCCAACAATTTTATACGTTAGTGCTTGTATATTTTTACTCGTGTTATGATGGTAAGGTAAAATATAAATTCCTCTGTATATTTTTACACAGATTTGCTCACTGGTGTTTGTGTGAATGAACTGGATTTAGAATTTGTTTTGCGTTTTATGATTTTTTTTTCTCGTGCGCTGAGTGTAAGTTCGTCGTGTTGTTTAATGAGTTTTATCTTTTAATGTGTGTCATCAAGTATTAGTGTAACCTATATAGTAACAAAAATATATATTAGGTTTTCAACTTTTTTATTTAATTTTTTTTATCGAGTTGGGTGAGTGTAAGTCTGCCGTGTGTTTTAATAATAGTGTGAAAGAAGGAGACTGGGTAAAGGGACACCTGATCTCTCTCTCTCTTTATGTTCTATATTTATTCTTTCAGTCTTTTTCACCATTTCGCATTTTCATTTTTCTCTCTCACAGCTGGTTGCCTCGAGTCCGTAAGTGTGTTTGAGACGGTGAGACGCGCGAGGTAAATTGCTTCAGAACTCATTTATATGTTGTTAAATCCCTTTCAAGCGTTTTTGAATCTCTTTGATGCGACGAAACTTTCTGAAAAAAATTAATACTTTTGCACTTTGAAATCTTATAATAATTTTCTCTTGGTTTATGTTGTGGTTATATATTGAAGTGATGTTGAAGTGAAGAAACTTTTTGTTATTGTTATTGTTGTTGTTGTTGTTGCTCCTCCTCTTTCTTTCTTTCTTTCTTTCATTCTCATTCTTGGCTGCAATATATGTATGCAACAGGCCCAATATCAGTGTCTCAACAAGAACAAAGTATGAACAACTGGGGTCAAACAAGTGGCATATGCTGATGACCTCACAGGAGCAGGAAAAGTGGAGGACATCAAAAAGTGGTGGGACCTGGTAACATCGCGAGGTCCACATATAGGGTACCACCCTAACGCCAGCAAATCCTTCCTCATCGTGAAGCCAGATCATTATGATCGGGCTGTGGAGGTTTTCGGCGAAAGCGAGGTTAAAATAACTAAGGACGGCCAAAGACATCT
>NW_024713129.1:9803540-9808540 GCF_018991925.1 Homarus americanus
TTTGTTTACTTGAGTCACCAGCCGTGTAGCTGTGTCTTTTATTTTTTTCATTTTTTTCATCATTTCTTACATTTGGAATATTGAATTACCTGTGAACCTTCAACAGCTTGTTCTTTTGCTCCATAAAAATTGTTCCATTAGTGTGTTTGGATCAGGTACAGATTAGCTCCTCAGGCTTATTTCACCTTAACATTACCAACCATAGTAAGAGTGGGTCCCATAGGGTAAGTGTGGACACAGCACAATGTATACTAAGCCTTCGGAACACTAGGAAGCAGCATGGTTGGTACTGCACTCCATCACATTCACTTCCCCAAGTTGTAAACTTACAGCTGGGTGAGCTAGGGATGCCCAGGAATCAAACCATCGACCCCTGGAACAGGAGGCGAACGCTGTGTCTACTCGACCGCCGCGCTCTAGTTAACAATCATAACGCTACCTTAACCTAACCTATCGTAACCTAACCTAACATCCTATCATAATCAAATCTATCCTATCCTAACCTAATCCCTCAGGCAGCATTAGGGTGTTTAAATATCAGGTGAAATAAGCTGATGGAAGGTGGATAATCCTCACCAAATAAGCTGGTGTTCTAATCTTCTGGTAATCCATATATGTCAATAATTATATTTTATTTATTAATGATACTTCACATACGAGTCCATATCGGGGGAAAAATGTATATGTATGATTTATTTTTTTATTTTTAATACATGTTCACTGTCAGTGTCAGTCCATTGGCAATTATTATGCATCAGAGTTAAAAGGTAATATCTGTACTGCACGTGTGGATCACATCTGGGGTAATTTGGACGTGGCGGCACCTGATTCATTTCATACACAGGTTGGTTCATACACAGACTGGTTCATACACTGGCTGGTTCATATACCGGATGGTTCATACACTGGTTGGTTCATACACTGGCTGGTTAATACACTGGTTGGTTAATACACTGGTTTGTTCATACACAGACTGGTTCATACACTGGCTGGTTCATACACAGACTGGTTCATATACTGGATGGTTCATACACTGGTTGGTTCATACACTGGCTGGTTCATACACTGGCTGTTTCATACCCAGACTGGTTCATACACTGGCTGGTTCATACACTGGTTGGTTCATACACTGGCTGATTCATACACTGGCTGGTTCATACACTGGCTGTTTCATACACAGACTGGTTCATACACAGACTGGTTCATACACAGACTGGTTCATACACAGACTGGTTCATATACTGGATGGTTCATACACTGGTTGGTTCATACACTGGCTGGTTCATACACTGGCTGGTTCATACACTGGCTGTTTCATACACAGACTGGTTCATACACTGGCTGGTTCATACACAGGTTGGTTCATACACTGGCTGGTTAATACACTGGTTGGTTAATACACTGGTTAGTTCATACACAGACTGGTTCATACACTGGCTGGTTCATACACAGGTTGGTTCATACACTGCCTGGTTCATACACTGGGTGTTTCATACACTGGCTGGTTATTACACTGGTTGGTAAATACACTGATTGGTTCATACACTGGCTGGTTCATACACAGGTTGGTTCATACACTGGTTGGTTCATACACTGGCTGGTTAATACACTGGCTGGTTAATACACAGAATGGCTCAGACACAGGGTGGCTTATACACATACTAGTTCATACAGTGGTTGCTTCATACATAGTCTGGTTCATACACAGGCTGGTTTATAATCAGGTTGGTTCATACACAGGCTAACTGCCATACAGACTGACTCACACACAAACTGTCAAAATTTAGATTTTGTTCAAATTTCTTACACAGATTCTCCTCAACACGTTGGTTGTGGATCTGGTTTCAAGAACTTAAAATTCGAGTAATTAATGTTAATTAATGACACTTGAAATAATTAAAATACATTTAGGAATTTAAAATGCTAATTACACTATGCCTGCCAGTTCTAAATCACCTTTTCATATATTTTTACCATAAATAAAAACTGACTTGAATATTTCAATACAATAAATTTCACTTTCCAGATTAAAAAAAATGCGTTTTTGGCTATAAAAAAAAACGCCCGACCTTTTTACCTGGCGAATCTGAGCCTCGGACCCTGAATCGAATTTAGAACTCTGAACGTTGAATTTGGATTTTTTTCAGTATACCTTATAATTATGTATATTATTGACCATTTAAGCAAAATATTATAAAACTTCACTAAATCCAATATAATTGTTTTTAGAAATATTTGAAATACGGATAATGGTCGTCGTAATTAATATATTTATATATCATACAGTAAGGTGTGAGAAAGTTACTTATCAGTACTTAGCAATATATCCCATTTAGTTCCACAAGTCCAGGGTCGAAATTGGTGATTCGGGTTCGGGAAGTTCAGGCTTCGTGTTTGAGATCGAATTTGGTTTCGGGATGGTTCGGAGTTTGAATTCATGGTTTAGGTTCCGAAACGAGTTCAGAGTTACGGATTCGGGAGTTAGGTTTGGAGGTTCGGGATTCAATGGTGTGTTTTAAAACTGACCTGCCAGAAGGCCAAGTTGAAGGCGTGAGACCAACTTCCCACTGAAGGTTCAAAGCTTCAGTATATCCTAATCCTTGATCCCTTCACGTCCCAAGAGACCTGCACCAGGAAGTCGAGCTCGAAGTGATTCTTGCGTCTTATGGCCTCAACCCTGAGTCGATTGAAGTCAATTCTCTGATGAGGAGAGAACCCCGAATTGAACGCGCCACATTCTCAGAAAGATACGTTCACCTTTACGGCCGTTCGAGAGGCGACGGACGATCATTTCTGACGGTGTGTCGTACCTTACCGGGGGATTGACTTCCTTTGATAATGTACGAATCCTCACAAACTAATTAATGAATCTAATTTCGCCACAGTGAAATACAGAACGAAATGTCATTCTAGGAGAGGGTAGAAAAAATACACATCATCAATTAATCTGTTGGGTCGTCGTTGTCGGAAGAATATGGGATGACATTAATGGCTAGATCGACGACTTTGATAGCGACGACGGCCACTGTACAGAGGGCGACACTTGAGGCACATGGAGGTAGATAGCGAGGAGACCGGAGACATACACACGCCGGTGCTGCTGCTACAACTTCAGGCTACAAGTTTCCGCTAATTTTGTTGCCTCCCTCTGGGGACTAACACACACTGTCAACGTGTGTGTGTGTGTGTGTGTGTGTGTGTGTGTGTGTGTGTGTGTGTGTGTGTGTGTGTGTTACTCTGTCTCCAAGGCTGTTTGTCTGGTCTGTGTGTGTGTGTGTGTGTGTGTGTGTGTGTGTGTGTGTGTGTGTGTGTGTGTGTGTGTTATTCTCTGTCTCCAAGGCTGTTTGTCTGGTCTGTGTGTGTGTGTGTGTGTGTGTGTGTGTGTGTGTGTGTGTGTGTGTGTGTGTGTGTGTGTGTGTGTGTTATTCTCTGTCTCAAGGCTGTTTGTCTGGTCTGTGTGTGTGTGTGTGTGTGTGTGTGGTCCCACATAACAATATTCTGAAACACCGAGAACAATTCACTATCTTACCCGAAAGAAACAAACACAAAAAAAAATAAAAAAAAGACGACAGAACAAATAAAAGAAAATCAAGAATGAAAACAAAACAAGAAAATTAAATCAAGAAAGAAGACAAGACGATGAAAAGAAAACTCAGAAGAAAATCAAGAATAATGACAAGGTTAAGACACAAGAAAACGAAGAAAGGGGAAACCAAATATAAACATAACGCAAAGGAAACAATAAAGAAAAGACAAAACAAGGGAAGAAAACAAGAAATAAGACACTCCATTACCAGAAATAAAATAAAATAAATCTTGGTCATGCCGCCACGCCATCCAATATACAACCCGCATTTCATCTCTCAGTAACGCGACCAGGAATTACTTTGCTGACGTAACCTGGATCTAGAGCAGGTCACCTCCTCCTCCTCCCTCCCCCACCCTTCGACTCTTTCTCCCCCCTCCCTCCCTCCCCCCCTCCCTCCCTAGTTACCTACCTACCTACTCTTGCCTTCCTCCCTCTAGCGTGACATGGACTCTTGACTCCCTCACACTACAGTACGAAAAACAGTTTTTGTGTTTGTGTAATCTATTCATGTCACGAGGGAAGCGAGACTGGTGTGGACGGAGAGACGAGGACAGCTGGGGTGGGTATTAACATTTTTTGTGGTAGGTGGTGTAGTTTTATCGGCGTGAGATTGGGTTATATATTTAAATTGTGTTCGTGTGATTGTTTTTATTAGTTTTATTTTGCCTCTTGTAAAACATTACACATTCACACACACACACACATGCATACAATCACATGTCTACTTATATACACACACTTTTATACACTTTTTATTACATATGTATAATATACAATACACACACACACACACACACACATGCATACATTCAAATGTCTACTTATATACACACACATTTATACAGTACACTTTTTATTAAATATGTATAATATACATTACACACACACACACACACACATTACTACTACAACTATTTTGCTATAACTCAGAATCGAGTATGACGATCATCCATCGATGACAGAATATGGATTTTCATGATGCCACCTTCGTGACAGACAGGGTTGTCCACGACTTTACTTTTGGAGGGCAACCTCTTGTACTTGAAGGGTGGCAGCAGCGTCTTCTCTGCCTCGGTATGTTGTCAAGCTAACTCAAGGTTTTGACACCCTCTCGTGTGGAACATCGTCAAACATCACGGTGTGGAGTGACCGTCTCTCAGGTGCGGGAGTCAATACGACACAGTTTCGGGTTTGTCTTAAGAATATCCTTATACATTTTCCGTTGCCCACATGCAGGTAACGTGGCCGGTCTAACATAGTTGGCCTTGATAAAAAGTGACTCGTGGCGCCTTGCGAGTGAATTTTAATAATAATATTGATACAACATAACCGACAACAATAAAAAGTGAGATATAACTTCTCAAAGGAATTTACTGAGAGCTAACATTATTAACACGACACTCATAATTAC
>NW_024713129.1:9811040-9823540 GCF_018991925.1 Homarus americanus
TGAAGATACAGGGCTGGAATTTAGTAGGGAGGTGCGAGTGGACCAAGAAATGGCCATGCACTGCCTCCTGTCCTTCCACGTGGGGTAGGTCGACCCCATAAAAGCCGAATTTTATGGAGTCATGGCCATTGCTAAAGACGGGTATGGTAATAGGGACGGACAAATGGGAGAAAACTAGAGGTGCACAGTAAGAAATTTGTTTCTCAACTGGGGCCAAATTTCTATACACATGTGTACATGTGTGTCATCAGACATACTCACATAATTACACGACAGTGAACACTTATGATTTACAGTGTGGTACAGGAGGTCATCTAGTTATGATAGTCTCAGAGTATATATGACGCCATTTTGGTCCCCATCTTGTCCAGCTGTTCCAGTTCTTCTGTATTATTTTATGAATTGGCTGGGTATGCCTCGCCTGTGTACAAAATAACTAGATATATAAAATAACTGGTGTCAACCAGATTTAACGTAATCTAACCTCCTAATCTATCTTCGTAAGACCTAACCTAACCCTCCGCCCCCCCCCCACCCCCAAGTAGCGGTAGGGTGTTTAGTCATCAGTTAAAATAAGGAAAGGGGATAATATTTTCGTGATTAATGAAATAATAAGAACGAAAATCGAGTCTCTAAACACTTTAAAAAAAACCCAACTCTTACGAGCCTTTGAGACTCTGGGTGAAAGGCTCTCCCCCATGCAGGAAGTTCTCTATCTTAGCATGTTGGTGTTTGTTGTCGTCGCCTCCGTCAGTCGTAGTTTAATCATGGCAAGTATTGTGAGTTGTGACGACGAGGCGAGCTTGTTAAGGACGATGATGGAAACCGCTCCCGGGGCTAAGAACAAAATAACAAGTAATAATAATGGCATGTATAATAATAATAATTATGATGATATTGACGATACTATTACTATTACTACTAATAACAGTAATAATAATATTGTAATAGTAATGATAATAATAATAATAATAATAATAATAATAATAATAATAATAATAATAATAATAATAATAATAATGGTAGTAGTAGTAATGAATATGATAATGCTAGCACCAACAATAATAATAATAATAATAATAATATCAAAATAGGAATGATAATAATGTTGGGAATAATATTATATACAGTATAGCAGTTAACATATTATTTGTAATAATTTCTTAAACCATGACACATCTCTGTACAGGTAGGCAGTATATATTATACGGTCCGTCAGCAGCAGATGTTTACTCATCGTTTTGCAATTACACAGAAAACTTAATAATGCATAATATATATTTTGCGTCCATCGTCTAAACTGACACTAGGAAAAGCGCAATCGGGTATATACGACGGACCGACGGAATGATGCACTGAATTATTTTATGATAAAATGTTTTAATCGCAGTTTGTAATTGCATGATTAATAATTGTTTATCGCAAAAAAATATTATTTGTATTGGTTATTGCTTTTTCAAATTGACGGTCCTGGATAATTGATATTAAAAAAGTCGCCATGAAATACGTGTGTGTGTGTGTGTGTGTGTGTGTGTGTATTAATTAATATTATCAACGCTCCTATAAAAATAATATGGTGAACTCTCCCATTTACAGGGTGCCTCGTCGACCAGGGAGCCACCTATGAGCCTACATAACAAACTACAACACTCGGTCACGGAACCACCAATCAAATGCTTCGTCGTAAGTGACCAAACAAGCCGGGCTTCATCATCATCTTCTTCTAACTAACAACGAAAGGTAAGTGGCCTGTCAGTGTTAGAAGGAAGATATGTTCGTCGTCCACCAGAGGGCCAGGAGAGGTACGCCTTTTGTTGAGGGTTTAACATACTTCACCACCTTACTTTATGGGACCTTTGCTCTTGTACATAACACTAATTGAAGGACTTAGATTCCTTTTAAATATTCCTGATTCACTTGATGATCTGCGTTACTCTCTAAATGATCATCTCAAGTTTAGTCACCAGGTTATTTCACCTTATGATTAACAACCCAAATATAACCTAACCTAACCAAACCTAACCTAACCTAACCTAACCCAACTGAACGTAATGTATCCACCCCCTCCCCCCCCCTCCAGGTAACGTTAGGGTGTTTAATCATCAGGTGAAATAAGCTGGAAGGAGGACTAAGTTCAGGCGTTCCTCTTCCAAGATGCGACAGACAGCTAGATGGACACAGGTCATCTCTCTGATTAAAATGACACCTTTCCTCCCCCCCCTCCCCTCCCGACACAATACTCCTCAGTAACACAGTTGGGTGCCCGTGGGTTGTCCTTCAGTAGATGAAAACTCGCTCGTGTTCTATCAGCGCCGCCGCCAGTACTAATAAAGACGATCTGAAAGACTTATTGATTTCAATATCGTAATGGCTGTTCCTCTTGGCTGGAGAGAGACTTTGTCTGAGAGGAAAGGGCAAAAACATTGACATTATTTGTGTGTGTGTGTGTGAGAGAGAGAGAGAGAGGAAAGGGCAAAAACACAGACATTATTGTGTGTGTGTGTGTGTGTGTGTGTGAGATGAGAGAGAGAGAGAGGAAAGGGCAAAAACATAGACATTATTTGTGTGTGTGTGTGTGTGTGTGTGTGTGTGTGTGTGTGTGTGTGTGTGTGTGTGTGTGAGAGAGAGAACCTACAGAAGAAAAAAAACACAATAAAACAAAGGATTCAACATCAAATACTAGAAATAAGACGACCAACGTACTGAGTGTTGGGCAATAATCATATTACCAACTTCAGTATTAGAGTGAAGGTGTCAGCTTGTCTTCATTAAGCAGCCAATATTGCTTAAAAAGATTGTCCGCTCGCCAAGGAGGGAACGTCATCCAGTGAGGGGGAAAGTGTCACTATATTTCATTTAAGTCGGCTAATTTTGAAACGTTAGTGAAGGGTACAGATACAAAGACCCCTACAGATATAAATACAGTTACAGGTACAGTTACAGGTACAAGTAAAATTTTAGGTGGAGATACAAGTATGAATTAAAGTACATATACACAAATATACATACAGATACAAATATACGTTCAGATAGAAATTCAGCCAGAGATTTCAACATGGTCACAGTGCAAGTTACAAGCACAGATACAGATATTTCAAAACTGTAGTATATAATCAGTGTTAAGGATGAGGTTACAGTAGTGTCGTATCATTGTATAATCACAGTAATGTTACAGGATAGAAGCACACAAATACTATCCATGATTAATTTACAGTATTATCACTATTATGCCACATGTTCTTATAAACTACAGCTACAGAGAATTTATACTAATAACATCATAAACATTCATCAATATCAATATACATTATCATCACGTCACATCACCTTGTAGACAAAGAGAGTCAAGTCTCATAACACCAGTGGAATATTGCTTAAAAAAATATCCTTACCAGGGCCACCAAAAGGGACATGTCTGTGTGTGAGGGCGAGAGATATTGGCTTTTCCTGCCCGGGTTGAGGAGAGCAAAGAGCACGAAAACAATGGAAGGCGGGGCGGGTGGGAAGGGCAGGAAGAGGGTCGTGATTGACAGTTATTAGTGCGAGGATCAGGTTTCTTTAGTTACCCCTCCGTCCACTCCACTTCCCCCCCCACCTACCCTCCTCTAAAAAAAAAAAAAAGCTCGCCATCTATTGTCAGTTCTTGTTATAATCCTTGGGTTCTCAGAGGTTCTTGTGTGAAGTTATTGTTACTTTTTCTTTCCAGTTGTATTTACGTAAGGTAGAATCTCAGTGCAATTTGGGAGTATTTCTTGTCCGAATTTTCAAGGATATATATTTTCGAACTGAGTATAAACGAACGTATGTAGTCGAGTCTCAATTCAATTTCGACGTCATTTTAGGGGTTGCCTCCTCTCTCCCGTAGCTTAGAGAGAGAGAGAGCGAGAGAGAGAGAGACCAACTTTAGCCTTGTAACCACCTCTCATTTTTAGGGAGGGAAATTTACCATGCAAACCTTTGTGAATCCGAGAACCATTTTTTTCCCGACTGTTATTAGTGTTGGATTAAAATTTACGCGTGGCGGTGCATAGTTGGTAATCTGTTAACCCGTCATTGGCCACAACCTGGATTAATAAAACAACACACGTATTGCTAATTTCTGAATGTATTGTTGTCTTGTGTTTTTTGAGAGATGAGTTTAATTTAGTGATGATTTAATTTTTGTTTGTGAGTTGGTAATAATTTTTTGTTTCTTATTATTCCTTGATATTAAATAGTTGTGTATAGGAATAATAGTGAAGATAAACGTACTGCAAATATTGAATGAATAGTATCAGTACTAACCAAATAACCTAACCTAACCTAACCTAACCTAACCTAACCTAAGTTAATCTAACCTAATACTGTATAACCAAATAACCTAACCTAACCTAACCTAAGTTAATCTAACCTAATACTGTATAACCAAATAATAACCTAACCTTACCTATAACCTTCCTCAACCATACTAAACCATAACTAACTTTAAATAACCATACCAGACTTAACCTTAGCTAATCCAATGAAAACAAAACTTAAGTCAACCCTACCAAACCTAACCTTACCTAATCTAACCTAACCTAACCTAACCTAACCTAATCTAACCTAATCTAACCTAACCTAACCTAACCTAACCTAATCTAATCTAACCTAACCTAACCTAATCTAATGAATAAGAATTTAATCATACATGGACAGCGAAAGATGTGTTAAATGAATGAGTTAATTTTTCTTTAGGTTTATTAAATTTCTTTGAACTATTGCAGGATAGACCAAAATTCATCCCCCCTCTCTCTCTCTCTCTCTCTCTCTCTCTCTCTCTCTCTCTCTCTCTCTCTCTCTCTCTCTCTCTCAAGGCTCTTCAGGTTTAATTGGACGAGTTTCACTAAAACACCTTTTATCTTGTATTGTTATCTTGTTTATTTTATTCAATTTACCTAGACTGTATCTGTACCTGTAACTGTACTGCCATAGCTATTTCTACTGATACTGTACCTGAAATTCTACCTGTATCTGTATTTCTATTTGTCACAGTACAAATTATGTGACACCACAATATACAGCGGCCCTATATACAGTAGTGTTTATGTATACTATTACTTTTGTGAAACCCTGAACGAAAAAAAAAAATCAATATGAAAACTTAAGCGTCACATCCTACATCTGGCATCATGCACCTCACCCCCAGAACGCAATATGGATATAATGTCTAAAACTTATTATGATATGTAGTCACTGTTATAAAAAAAATTCCCTCTGTTAATCTCACCAGTAATGTTGTGGTAACTGTTGGTGACTGACCAGATATAAATAAATTAATTCTGATGCTTCATTACGTTAAGGTGTAATTCATTAACTTTTAATTACAAGAGTGACAAGAGGTAGAAACCAAAAATTATTTCATTTGGAAACGAGGAATCCGGATTTATTTTTTAGGGTTCGTGGAATGATTTTTTTCCCCCTCGTAACTCGGGATATAAAAACGCCTCTGATTAATTGAATTGAGCTAAAATACAGCAAATGTGTCCTAAATTGAGCTAAAACAACAAACACGTCCTAAAATAAACCAAATCAGCAGTAACATCCTAACTTAAGGTAAAACACAGTCAGAACGTTTTAAATGACATCAAAATTACGCAGAGACTCGACCTTACCTAGATACGGTCACTTAATATTACTCAAAGAGAAGGATTACCATATGGCGTCTTTGTGAATCCAGACCTCGGACCCGGTGAGGTTAGGTTAGTGTTTGTTGTGGCCTGTTTACAAGTTTAACTGTGTCACTTTATCTTGTTCATTGTAGTGTGAGATCCATTGGTTCCTTTATTGATTGTTATTACCGGTATTATAATTATTTTTGTTTTTATTATAGTTTATTATTATTATTACTATTATTATTATTATTATTATTATTATTATTATTATTATTATTATTATTATTATGATTATTATTATTAACATCATTATTGTTATTATTAAGTTATATCATTCCACTTAACTAAATATAACAATATCTCTATATACGGTACAGTCTCGGTGCATTTTCGTTGACATTTTGACATTAGTTAAGGAGAATCATCGAACCCAACACTCTGAGAGCGGACAATGTGGCGTTGTAATTACACTGAGACTCCTTTAAAAAGACGCATCCTCAACCCCTCCTTCCCCCATCAACCCCCCTCCCCTTCCTTTCCCCTCCCCACCTCCCCACCTCAGTTTCGAGAATGAAAATTTAACGTAGGAACCTTTAAGGGTACGGATACAGCCATTGAAGTTCTCGTGCAAAGTTAATTGTAAAGCCTCTTAATGATTCACAGATACCCGGCAAACACATTTACTTCCCATAGTCCATTACCGCCCTCTTGAGTGTTGCTCTCTCTCTCTTTCATCTATCTCTCTCTCTCTCTCTCTCGTCTTTCACTTTCATCTATCTGATTGTCTCTTATCCTTCCCTCTCTCCTTCCCCCCTCCCTTCTTTTCCTCTCTCCTTCCCCCCTCCCTTCTTTTCCTCTCTCCTTCCCCCCTCCCTTCTTTTCCTCTCTCCTTTTGTCTCTTCCTCTCACCCTCCCTACTTTTCCTCTCTTCCTCCCCAACTCCACTCTCCCCTTCCTCTCTTCCTCCCTCCCCCCGTCCCCTCCTCCCCCTCCCTCCTTCCCTCACTTAAGAACTGTGAACGCGTAAACTAGCACCATGACGCCTCACTTTCTGGAGAGACTACCCCTATTTACTCTGTTTCTAGGGAGAGAGAGAGAGAGAGAGAGAGAGAGAGAGAGAGAGAGAGAGAGAGAGAGAGAGAATGAATCTGGTCTTACACCGATTGATTGATTAACTGTCTAGGTCAGTTTACACTCACCACAGTCAGAGCCACAAAGGTTTTTATTTGTTTATCTCCCTCAGAAACCTCAACTTAAGTAGATTTCAGTATTTTTCCGAGACTTATTAACATAGATAAGTGTAAGTATCTTCCTCAGACTATCACCATAAGTAGATATAAATATTTTCATTAGATATTATCAACACGAGTAAAGATTCAAGTATTTTACATTAGATTCAGCAAAGTTTACAGGTTTATATGTAAAGTATAAGTAGAGTAATTCCTATATTGTGACGGTAGTATTAAAGTGGTGCCTTAATTTATGTATTTTTAGATATGTAACTTGATATTATTTAACTTACCGTACTCATGTGTATAAACTTAAGCTGGTCATACATTAGGGTATACACTGTATACCCTAATGTATAGTCATAGTGGTACCTTAACTCGTAACTTAGATATACACAGATATATACGATACAATTACTTAACTTAGGCCTATACATAGTGATGATGATGCCTTAACTTTGATTTAGGTCTGTCGAAATGTCTGTAAGGTCTTCCTAGCCCTGACATAAACAGTGTTTATTGTTTACTTTGTGATTTATGAATATGTTTTGTCTGTGTGTTTAGTTATATGTGATTGGGGGTGATTTTTCGGTATTTTTTTATTTATTTATTTATTATTTGTTTTTATTTGGTTGTCGAAAATGTGTGTGTGTGTGTGTGTGTGTGGTCACCATGCTCGCCTCGCAAGCCAGTGGATCCGGGTTCGATCCCCGAGCAGGGTGAAACTATGGGCAAGTTTCTTTACGCCATTTACCTCAGTCTACCCAGCAGCAGTTGGTGACCTGGATGTTAATCGATTTGCGGATCGTGTTCCGGGGTTATGTTTAGTCAGTGCAGTTCGAGTTGTCCGGTCTTCTCGGACTATTCCTTGACACTGAGTCATGCAACTCGTTAACTTAGGGTGTGGTTGTTGTGTTGACAACAGCTTCCACACCTTCAAAAAATATATGCCTAGGTGGTCCTAGGGCCACCAGCCATCCTCGATTTTGAGGGGCATCCATTATCTATAATGGTCTTTGATTTTTGTTATAGGCTATTGTGTACTTATTGGCGGTTTTCGTTTAGTGTTTTATATTTTTTTCTGTGATTTTTTTCTGGGGATTTTATGTTTGTCGTGATTTTGATGTTTTTCGTGATTTTTGGTGTTTGGGATTTTTTCTTATTCTGTTTGTCTTTTCTGTGTTTTGTCTGACATTGATATTCACACACACACACACACACACACACACACACACACACATAATATAAACAGAAATGGAAAGTTATCCAATAGAGACAGACAGACAAACAGACAGGGTAAGAGAGAGAGAGAGAGAGAGAGACGCACCCCTGGTACACGTAGACTCTAGCACTAGACTGGCCTGGTGGTGGACCCTTCAGCGATTGATTGATTAACTGAGTAACTGTCTTGGTCAGTTTACATTTACGCTCCCTAGATGGCTTGTTTACACTCTGCCCCTCTCACTCGTAATGGACGCTCCCTTTTTCTCTCATTTTTTTCCCCGTTTTTCTTTTGTGTTATTTTGTTATTTGTTTTTGTTTACGTGATTTTCTGTGATTTTCTGGGAGTGATTCTTTGTAAATTGCTTTTGTTTTTGTTTTTATCCTTTGATATTATGTTGAGTTTTCTGATCGTTCTTTTTGGTGTTTTTTGTTTGTGTGAGTTTTGGTACTTTTGTATTTTTGTATTCTTGTGGGTTTTTTTTATTTATGTGGTTTCTACTGTCGTGATTTTATGGTGATTTCGTGATTTTTTTGTTTGGATTTTTTTTTTTCGAATTTTGTTGCATCATGTGATCTCTCTCTCTCTCTCTCTCTCTCTCTCTCTCTCTCTCTCTCTCTCTCTCTCGTTCTCTAATCGATCTCTTATCCCCCTCACACACACACACACACACACACACACACACACACACACACACACACACACACACACACACACACACACACACACACACACACACACATAATATATAACCAGCAGTAAAAAAGAACTAAATTACAGAAGCATTAAGAAGTAGGTCTCAAATTTCTCTGTTGACATAATTACTTTACTGAGTGCGGGACTGTCGATCAATACAACCCCCCCGCCGCCTCTGTCTGTCTGTCTGTCTGTCTGTCTGTCTGTCTGTGTTTTTTGTGCCTTTGTCAACCTCATTTTGCTGTCATTGTCCTCTTTCTGTCTGTATGTTTGTCTGCGTTTACTGTCACCCTCTGTCTGTATGTCTGTGTTTGTCTGTCTATGTCTGCCTTTGTCTGTATGTCTCTGTTTCTCTGTATATTTGTTTGTTTTTCTGTCTGTGTTTGGGTCTTTCATCTAGTCTGTATGTCCTTGCATGTCTGTTTTTTGTCCAACCTTGTTTTTTTTGTTTGTCTGTCTGTTAACCAACTTGTCTGTGTATGTCTGCTGGTTTTGTCTGTCTGTGTGTATTTTGTGTGTATCTGTCACACTATTCTATCTGTCATTATTTCTGTCATTGTGTGTTTTTGTTTGTGTGTCTGTCAACCTGTCTTTCTGTTTATGTCTGTTTTTGTCTTTGTGTGTCTTTGTATCAGTCAACTAGTCTGTCTGTATTTGTCTATTTTGATTATTTTTGTTCGTGTGTTCGTCAATTTCTCTCTCTTATACTTCCTATGTGATCGCTTTTGTCTCCGTCTTTCCCTTCTGTCACTGTATAGTTCTGTTTATCTTTCTGTCTAATATGACATATTTTAGGGTATACTGTACACAGGATGTATGTAACTATGACTGTCTTAATCTCCCACCCTGTCTACCTTTCTGTCAGTCCATCACGAAATAAATTTTAACCAGCGTCTGTAACTTTGTCTGTAAGGTAACCGTGTCTGTAAGCCTGTCTGTAAGGTAACTGCCTGTAAGTCTGTCTGTAATTTAACTGTCTGTAAAATAACTGTGTCTAGTTGGTGTCTGAAAAATAAACTCTACAAATCTAAGGCATTTTTATACACATGTTTCTCAAGATCTTCACCTAACCTAACCTAACCTAACCCAACCTAACCTAACCTAACCTAACCTAACCTAACCTAACCTAACCTAACCTAACCTAACCTGTCATCGTTGTTTATACGTCTATTAATCTAAAGAGAGTAGAGTATCTTCTTTATTTACATTGTTAATAAATATCTATATCTCACATAAACTCTCCTATGTAGAAGTAAGTCTCTTTGTCTAACTGAGGCAACTATAGAGGGAGAGATATTATCATTCATCTCGTATTGTTTAAATAGATGAGGTTTAACTGACGTCACTTTGTTTGTTAAAGTCTGAATTTATTTAGTTTTTTTTTTTAGTCTTAGCAGAGAATTATAATATTTGAAACAATTTGAAGTTAATAAAAAATACTCCTGAGTTGATTGTAAGCCACTTAGTGTTTTGTTTATTATTGAGGAGACTTTCTGAAGGTGAGGCGTGCAGTATGTATGTATGTATGTATGTATGTATGTATGTATGTATGTATGTATGTATGTATGTATGTATGTTTAAGTACACTATATAACTGACTTATTACAGAGTATTCAGGACATTAATACTGTTGTATACTGTACCTGTATTGTATTTTCATTATATTTTAAGCTTCACCAAATTTGATAATTCCACAGAAAGTAACGAAACACAATCCCCTTCTCCTTCCCCTTCCCCTTCCCCCTTCCCACCCCCCGAGGCTAATGGCTGCGAATTTATTTTCAGCCACAAGGGGAATGAAGAAGAGGGGAGGAGGAGGAGGAGGAGGAACGAAAAAGGGGCGGGAATGGAAGGAGCGGGAGAAAGAGGAGAACTGGGAATGGAGGAGGAGGAAGAGGAGGAGGAGGAGGATAAAAAGGTGGAGAAAGAGAAAGAAGATGAAAAAGAGGGGAAAGAGGTGGAGGAGAAGCAAGAGGTAGGGGTTATAGTACATGAGGAGGAAGAGGAGGAACAGGAGGAGGAAGAGGTACTTGTAGGGATGGTGGTGGTGGAAGACAAGGAGGAGGAGGAGGAGGAGAAAGAAGAGGAAGAATAGGAAGGGGAAGAGGTAGAGGTGGTGGTAATGAATGAGGAGGAGGAGGAGGAACAGAAGGAGGAACAGCAGGAGGAAGAGGTACTTGTGTTGGTAGTAAATAAGGAGGAAGAGGAGGTTGGGGTGGTGCTGGTGGAGGAGGAGGAAGAGTAAGAGGTAGGGGTGGTGCTAGTAGGAAGAGAGAAGGAGGAAGAAAGGGTACAAGTTGGTGTACAAAACATGGTAGTTCCAGCCTTGAGCCAAAACCGACATATATTACCAAACCCTTGTCATTAGGTTCGATCCTCACTCACGAACCCCGAGTCTGCTTAGCTGGCGACAGTGACACACCCAGACGCCAGGGGAAGGAGGGGGGGGAAGGTGGTGGGAGGAGGAGAGAGAATGGGAAAGGGGGAGGTATAGGAGGAGGGAGCAAGGGAATGGTGGAAGGGGTGAGGAGGGGAAGGTGAAGAGGTGGGGGAGGGATGGAGGGAGGTGAAGGGGTAAGAGATTGAAATAATGAAAGACAGACTGAGAGAGATTGAAATGTCAGAGAAAGAAAAAAGGGCAACAGAGAGAGAGAGAGAGAGAGAGAACAGAGAGAATATGATAACGCTAGAGAAATCAAATAAAAGGCATAGAAAGAAAAAAAAGTGAGACAGGCAAATACACAGAAGAAGAGAATGATAGAATATTAGAGAGAAAACAGAAAAGAAAGATATAGAAAGACATTAACACAAAGAGAGAGAGAGAGAGAGAGAGAGAGAGAGAGAGAGAGAGAGAGAGAGCTACAACTAACAATATCAACAACAGCAACATGTCAAGGTAGGAGACCAAAGTGAACTGGACAGACGTAAACACGCAATGACATTCCAAGTGGCGACAGCGGGTCTGTGTCGCACACCACTGTCAACCCCATCAATTATTCACAACTTTCAATTACTGTACTGCAACGCGTCTTGGACTCTCTCCCTGCTCCTCGTTCTAATATTTACTGTGTTTGACTTAGCTGTAATACTATACCGTTGGTGAGGGTTTCTTTTATTACCCGATACTGAGGCGTGTTTAGTGACGCTGCCTGCAACATGTGTCGGTCTGCCTTGGTGCTCACAGGTCGAGTATTAAGTGAGTGACTGTACGGATCGGTTAGGGTAGTGGTAGTAGATGGTAGGAGGGGTTGTGGTAGTGGCAATATATGGTATAAGGGGTAGTAGTATGGGTAGTGGTAGTGGTAGGGGTAGTGATTGTGGTAGTGGTAGTCGTAATGTTTGTAGTGGAGGTATTAGTAGTGTTTGTGGTAGAGGTAAGGGTAATGGTATTGCTTGTGGTAGTGGTGGTATTAGCCATAGAAACAAAAACCCGTATATCTTGCGGTCGATAATGTTTTTTTTTAAAGTTTTAGGGATGAGGACAGCTGGTACCCGGAGTGTGCGTGTGTAGGGATTACTGGCTTGAATCATGCTTGGATTTCCATTTTTTTTTAATCGATTTTAAGTAATTTCCGATGTTTTTTCCTTTATATTTTGGGTACAAAGGCCAATGGTAGTCTTGTGTATGGGAGAGGATTAGTGACCTGAATGACTTACAATAATTCTTCACTATAATATGGGCAATATTAAATTGAATTAAACCAGTACAATAAACTGTTT